>NC_080379.1:78211195-78429160 GCF_014773155.1 Arachis stenosperma
CTCTCCTTTTGGATTTTCTTCTGTGTTGCTTGGGAGAGTACTAGGAGGGAGTTCAGTAACTTTCTTGCTCAGCTGTCCCACTTGTGCCTCCAAATTCTAATGGAGGACCTTGTTTCAGTCATGAAACTTTGAGTGGTTTTGATTAGATCAGAGACCATAGTTGCTAAGTCAGAGGGGTTCTGCCTAGAATTCTCTGTCTGTTGCTGAGAAGATGGAAAAGGCTTGCCATTGCTAAACCTGTTTCTTCCACCATTATGTTGTTAAAACCTTGTTGAGGTCTTTCTTGATTCTTGCATGAGAAATTTGGTGATTTCTCCATGAAGAATTATAGGTGTTTCCATAGGGTTTCTCCTAGGTAATTCACCTCTTCCATTGAAGGGTTTCAGGATCAGAGGCTTCTTCTTCAGATGAAGCATCCTTAGTACTGCTTGGTGCATTTTGCATTCCGGACAGACTTTGAGAAATCAAATTGACTTGTTGAGTCAATATTTTATTCTGAGCCAAAATGGCATTCAGAGTATCAATCTCAAGAACTCCTTTCTTCTGATTGGTCCCATTGTTCACAAGATTCCTTTCAGAAGTGTACATGAATTGGTTATTTGCAACCATTTCAATTAGCTCTTGAGCTTCTGTAGGCGTCTTCTTCAAATGAAGAGATCCTCCAGCAGAGCTATCCAAAGACATCTTGGACAGTTCAGAGAGACCATCATAGAAAATACCTATGATGCTCCATTCAGAAAGCATGTCTGAGGGACACTTTCTGATCAATTGTTTGTATCTTTCCCAAGCTTCATAGAGGGATTCACCATCCTTTTGTCTGAAGGTTTGGACTTCCCCTCTAAGCTTACTCAATTTTTGAGGTGGAAAGAACTTTGCCAAGAAGGCATTGACTAGCTTTTCCCAAGAGTCCAGGCTTTCTTTAGGTTGAGAGTCCAACCATATTCTAGCTCTGTCTCTTACAGCAAAAGGGAATAGCATCAGTCTGTAGACCTCAGGGTCAACCCCATTAGTCTTGACTGTGTCACAGATTTGCAAGAATTCAGCTAAAAACTGATGAGGATCTTCCAATGGAAGTCCATGGAACTTGCAATTCTGTTGCATTAGAGAAACTAATTGAGGCTTAAGCTCAAAGTTGTTTGCTCCAATGGCAGGGATAGAGATGCTTCTCCCATAGAAGTCGGGAGTAGGTGCAGTAAAGTCACCCAGCACCTTCCTTGCATTGTTGGCATTGTTGTTGTTTTCGGCTGCCATGTCTTCTTCTTTGAAGAATTCGGTCAGGTCCTCAACAGAGAGTTGTGCCTTAGCTTCTCTTAGCTTTCGCTTCAAGGTCCTTTCAGATTCAGGGTCAGCTTTAACAAGAATGCCTTTGTCTCTGCTCCTGCTTATATGAAAGAGAAGAGAACAAGAAAATATGGAATCCTCTATGTCACAGTATAGAGATTCCTTGAGGTGTCAGAGGAAGAAGAAAGATAGAAGACAGAAGTAGAAAATTCGAACTTATCAAAGAAGATGGAGTTCGAATTTTGCATTAAGGAATAGTGTTAGTCCCTAAATAGAAGGATGTGGGAAGAAGGGAAGTGATTTTCGAAAATCAAGTGAAATATTTTGAAAAACACTAATTAGTTTTTGAAAATAAGAGTGGGAAAGAAATCAAGTGATTTTTGAAAAAGATTTTGATATTAGAAGTCAAAAAGATTTGATTGAAAACTATTTTGAAAAAAGATGAGGTTAAGAAGATATGATTGATTTTAAAAAGATGTGATTGAGGAAATATGATTTGAAAACAATTTTAAAAAGATTTGATTTTAAAAATTAATGACTTGCCTAACAAGAAAAGATATGATTCAAACATTAAACCTTTCTCAACAGAAAAGGCAACAAATTTGAGATGTTCAATCAAATCATTAATTGTTAGCAAGTATCTTTGAAAAAGGAAAGAAATTGATTTTGAAAACATTTGATTGAAAAGATATGATTTGAAAAAGATTTGATTTTGAAAAACTTTGAAAACTTGAAAAAAAATTGATTTGAAAACAAAATCTTCCCCCTTGTGCCATCCTGGCGTTAAACGCCCAGAATGGTGCACATTCTGGCGTTTAACGCCCAAAACTATACCCTTTTGGGCGTTAAACGCCAACCAGGTACCCTGGCTGGCGTTTTAAACGCCAGTCTGTCCTTCTTCACTGGGCGTTTTGAATGCCCAGCTTTTTCTGTGCAATTCTCTGCTGTATGTTCTGAATCTTCAATTCTCTGTATTATTGACTTGAGAAGACACAAATTAAAATATTTTTGGGATTTTAATAATCAAAATGCAACTAAAATCAAATAACAATGCATGCAAGACACCAAACTTAGCAGTTTGTATACTACTGACACTAATGAGAATGCATATGAGACACACAAAACACTCAAGTCCAGAGAATTCAAAGATCAGAGTAAGAAATAATCAAAAATTACTTGAAGATCCTTAAGACACATGAATGAATGCATGCAATTGACACCAAACTTAAGATGAGACACTAGACTCAAACAAGAAACATAAAATATTTTGGTTTTATGATTTTGTAATTTTCTTGTGCTTTTTTTTCGAAATTAAGTGAAAAGATATCAAATTCTTAATGAGAATTCCAGGAATCATGCAATGTTAGTCTAAAGCTTCAGTCTAAAGGAATTAGACATGGCCAGCCAAGCTTCAGCAGGACATTGCATTCAAGAGCTAAATTGATGATAATCAATCAGCTTTGGTGATGATAAGAACATCACCTTGAAACACTATAATTCATTCTTAAGAACTCTGAAGAAAAATACCTAATCTAAGCAACAAGATGAACCGTCAGTTGTCCATACACAAAACAATCCCCGGCAACGGCGCCAAAAACTTGGTGCGCGAAATTGTGATCACTACACAACTTTACACAACTAACCAGCAAGTGCACTGGGTCGTCCAAGTAATAAACCTTACGCGAGTAAGGGTCGATCCCACGGAGATTGTCGGTATGAAGCAAGCTATGGTCACCTTGTAAATCTTAGTCAGGCAGACTCAAATGGGTATAGTGATATACGAATAAAGCATAAAGATAAAGATAGAGGTACTTATGTATATCATTGGTGAGAGCTTCAGATAAGCGTATGAAGATGCCTTCCCTTCCGTCTCTCTGCTTTCCTACTGTCTTCATCCAATCCTTCTTACTCCTTTCCATGGCAAGCTTATGTAGGGTTTCACCGTTGTCAGTGGCTACCTCCCATCCTCTCAGTGAAAATGTTCCTATGCTCTGTCACAGCATATGGCTAATCAGCTGTCGGTTCTCGGTCAGGCCGGAATAGAATCCATGATTCTTTTGCGTCTGTCACTAACGCCCCGCTGCTAGGAGTTTGAAGCACATCACAGTCATTCATCATTGAATCCTACTCAGAATACCACAGACAAGGTTAGACCTTCCGGATTCTCTTGAATGCCGCCATCGTCTTGCCTATACCACGAAGACTCTGATCTCACGGAATGGGCTCGTTTGTCAGGCGAGCACTCGGTTGTCAGGCGATCAACCATGCACGTGTATCAGGAATCCAAGAGATATTCACTAGAGCCTTGATTGCTTGTAGAACAGAAGTGGTTGTCAGTCACCTTGTTCATAAGTGAGAATGATGATGAGTGTCACGGATCTCACATTCATCAAGTTGAAGACAAGTGATATCTTGGACAAAGAACAAGCAGAATTGAATAGAAGAACAATAGTAATTGCATTAATACTCGAGGTACAGCAGAGCTCCACCTAATCTATGGTGTGTAGAAACTCCACCGTTGAAAATACATAAGAACAAGGTCTAGGCATGGCCGAATGGCCAGCCTCCCAAAGTGATCAAAAGATCTAAAGAAAAAGGTTCCAAAGATCAGAAGATGAAAATACAATAGTAAGAGTTCCTATTTATAAGAAACTAGTAGCCTAGGATGTACAGAGATGAGTAAATGACATAAAAATCCACTTCCGGGCCCACTTGGTGTGTGCTTGGGCTGAGCAATGAAGCAATTTCGTGTAGAGACTCTTCTTGGAGTTAAACGCCAGCTTTTATGCCAGTTTGGGCGTTTAACTCCCATTTAGGTGCCAGTTCCGGCGTTTAACGCTGGAATTTCTGTAGGTGACTTTGAACGCCGGTTTGAGCCATCAAATCTTAGGCAAAGTATGGACTATCATATATTGCTGGAAAGCCCAGGATGTCTACTTTCCAACGCCGTTGAGAGCGCGCCAATTGGGCTTCTGTAGCTCCAGAAAATCCACTTCGAGTGCAGGGAGGTCAGAATCCAACAGCATCTGCAGTCCTTTTCAGTCTCTGAATCAGATTTTTGCTCAGATCCCTCAATTTCAGCCAGAAAATACCTGAAATCACAGAAAAACACACAAACTCATAGTAAAGTCCAGAAAAGTGAATTTTAACTAAAAACTAATAAAAATATACTAAAAACTAACTAAATCCTACTAAAAACATACTAAAAACAATGCCAAAAATGGTACAAATTATCCGCTCATCAGATGGCCATGTGCCTTAGACACAAGGTAGTCCCCATTCAATTGAAGGACTAATTCTCCTCTGTTGACATCTATCACAGCTCCTGCTGTGGCTAGGAAAGGTCTTCCAAGGATGATACAATCATCCTCTTCCTTCCTAGTGTCTAAGATTATGAAATCAGCAGGGATGTAAAGGCCTTCAACCTTTACTAACACGTCCTCTACTATTCCATAAGCTTGTCTCAATGACTTGTCTGCCAGTTGTAATGAGAACAAGGCAGGTTGTACCTCAATGATCCCCAGCTTCTCCATTACAGAGAGTGGCATAAGATTTATCCCTGACCCCAGATCACACAGAGCTTTTTCAAAGATCATGGTGCCTATGGTGCAAAGTATTAAGAACTTGCCAGGATCTTGTTTCTTTTGAGGTAGAATTTTCTGAATCCAAGTATCCAGTTCATTAATGAGCAAGGGAGGTTCACTTTCCCAAGTCTCATTACCAAATAACTTGGCATTCAGCTTCATGATAGCTCCTAAATATTGAGCAACTTGCTCTCCAATTACATCTTCATCCTCTTCTGAGGATGAATAGTCTTCAGAGCTCATGAATGGCAGAAGGAGATTCAATGGAATCTCTATGGTCTCTATATGAGCCTCAGATTCCTTTGGATCCTTAATAAGAAACTCCTTCTTGCTTGAGGGGCGTCCCAGGAGGTCTTCCTCACTAGGATTTTCGTCCTCCTCCTCCCTTGTGCATTCGGTCACTTTGACTATGTCAATGGCTTTGCACTCTCCTTTTGGATTCTCTTCTGTATTGCTTGGGAGAATACTGGGAGGAGTTTCAATGATTTTCTTACTCAGCTGGCCCACTTGTGCCTCCAAATTTCTAATGGAGGATCTTGTTTCATTCATGAAACTGAGAGTGGCCTTTGACAGATCAGAGACTATATTGGCTAAATTAGAGGTGTTTTGTTCAGAATTCTCTATTTGTTGCTGAGAGGATGATGGATATGGCTTGCTATTGCCCAGCCTGTTGCGTCCACCATTGTTAAAACCTTGTTGAGGTTTTTGTTGATCCTTCCATGAGAAATTTGGATGATTTCTCCATGATGAGTTATAGGTGTTTCCATAAGGTTCACCTATGTAATTAACCTCTGCCGTGGCAGGGTTCTCAGGATCATAAGCTTCTTCAGAAGCTGCCTCTCTAGTACTGTTGGATGCATGTTGCCATCCATTCAGATTTTGAGAGATCATGTTGACTTGTTGAGTCAACACTTTGTTCTGAGCCAATATGGCATTCAGAGTATCAATTTTAAGAACTCCTTTCTTCTGAGGTATCCCATTGTTCACGGAATTCCTCTCAGAAGTGTACATGAACTGGTTATTTGCAACCATGTCAATGAGTTCTTGAGCCTCTTCAGGCGTTTTCTTCAGGTGAATAGATCCACCTGCAGAATGGTCCAATGACATTTTCGAAAATTCAGAGAGACCATAATAGAATATATCTAAAATGGTCCATTCTGAAAACATGTCAGATGGACATCTTTTGGTCAGCTGCTTGTATCTTTCCCAAGCTTCATAGAGGGATTCACCATCATTTTGTTTGAAGGTTTGAACATCCACTCTCAGCTTGCTCAGCTTTTGAGGAGGAAAGAATTTATCCAAGAAGGCAGTGACTAGCTTATCCCATGAGTCCAGGCTATCCTTGGGTTGTGAATCCAACCATACTCTAGCTCTGTCTCTTACAGCAAAAGGGAAAAGCATGAGTCTGTAGACTTCAGGATCAACTCCATTCGTCTTTACAGTCTCACAGATCTGCAAGAACTCAGTTAAAAACTGATAAGGATCTTCAGATGGAAGTCCATAAAACTTGCAGTTTTGTTGCATTAATGCAACTAGCTGAGGTTTTAGCTCAAAGTTATTGGCTCCAATGGCAGGAATGGAGATGCTTCTTCCATCAAATTTGGACGTTGGCTTTGTGAAGTCACCAAGCATTCTCCTTGCATTATTATTATTATTTTCGGCTGCCATCTCCTTCTCTTGTTCGAAAATTTCTGAAAGGTTGTTTCTGGATTGTTGTAACTTAGCTTCTCTTAATTTTCTCTTCAGAGTCCTTTCAGGTTCTGGATCAATTTCAACAAGAGTGCCTTTATCCTTGTTCCTGCTCATATGAAAGAGAAGAAAACAAGAAAAGAAGAGGAATCCTCTATGTCACAGTATAGAGATTCCTTTGTGTTAGTAGAAGAAGAAAGGGGTAGAAAAATGAAGAAGGAGATTCGGATTTTTGGATGAAGAGAGGTGAAGAGAAATGTTAGTAATTAAATAATTAAATAGAAGAAGAAAAGAGAAGGGAGATTTCGAAAATAATTTTGAAAAAGGATTAGTAATTTTCGAAAATTAAATATAAAATAAGATTAAAATTAAAGCATGAAACAATTAGTTAATTAAAAAGAATTTTTGAAAAAGGGGTGAGATATTTTCGAAAATTGAAGAGGGAAAAGTAGTTAGGTGGTTTTGAAAAAGATAGGAAACAAACAACAAGTTAGTTAGTTGATTGAAAAAAATTTGAAATCAAAATTTGAAAAAGATAAGAAGATAAGAAGTTAGATAGGATATTTTTAAATCAAATTTTTGAAAAAGATAAAATTTTTGAAAAAGATAAGATAAAAGATAAGATAAAAAATTTTAATAAAAAGATATTTTGAAAAAGATTTAATTTTTAAAATGACTTGACTAACAAGAAACTACAAGATAAGATTCTAGAACTTAAAGATTGAACCTTTCTTAACAAGAAAGTAACAAACTTCAAATTTTTGAACCAATCACATTAATTGTTAGCTAATTTTCGAAAATTAGATGTAAAGATAAGAAAAAGATTTTGAAAATATTTTGAAAAAGATTTTTGAAATTTTCGAAAAATAGAAAAAAATTAAAAAGATATGATTTTTGAAAAAGATTTTGAAAAGATAAGATTTTTAAAATTGAAATTTTTGACTTGACTTGTAAGAAACAACTAATTTTAAAAATTTTTGACCAAGTCAACCCAAAATTTCGAAAATTTGGAGGAAAATAAGGAAAAGATATTTTTGATTTTTGAATTTTTAATTATGAGAGAGAAAAACAACAAAAATACTCAATGCATGAAATTTTTAGATCAAAACAATGAATGCATGCAAGAATGCTATGAATGTCAAGATGAATACCAAGAACACTTTGAAGATCATGATGAACATCAAGAAAATATTTTTGAAAAATTTTTAATGCAAAGAAAACATGCAAGACACCAAACTTAGAAATCTTTAATGCATGGACTTTAACAAACAAAAAATGCATATGAAAAACAACATAAGACACAAAACAAGAAATCATCAAGATCAAACAAGAGGACTTATCAAGAACAACTTGAAGATCATGAAGAACACTATGAATGCATGGATTTTCGAAAAATGCAAGAAAAAATTTTTAAAGCATGCAATTGACACCAAACTTAAAAATTGACTCAAGACTCAAACAAGAAACACAGAATATTTTTTATTTTTATGATTTTATGATTTTTTTGTATTTTTATTATTTTTTTTCGAAAATATTTTTGGAAAAACGAAAAATAAAAGAAAAATTTTTGAAAAAGATTTTTGAAAAGAAAATTACCTAATCTGAGCAACAAGATGAACCGTCAGTTGTCCATACTCGAACAATCCCCTGCAACGGCGCCAAAAACTTGGTGGACGAAATTGTGATCCATGTTCTAACTATTTTGAATGAAGTCATTATTATGGCACTGGTTGAATCCACAACTCCGTTCAACTAACCAGCAAGTGTACTGGGTCGTCCAAGTAATAAACCTTACGTGAGTAAGGGTCGATCCCACAGAGATTGTTGGTATGAAGCAAGCTATGGTCACCTTGTAAATCTCAGTTAGGCAGATTAAATTGTTTATGGTTTCGAAAATTAATAATAAACAGAAAATAAAAAGGGATAGAATACTTATGCAGATTCATTGGTGGGAATTTCAGACAAGCGAATGGAGATACTGCATGCTCAAGGACGCATGTTATTCTCCTGCTTCAACTCAATCCTTCTTAATCCTTTCCATGGCAAGCTGTTTATAGGGGTTCACCGTTCGATGATGGCTACTTTCAATCCTCTCGGGAAAATGGTCCTCTGCGGCTGTCACTCGCATGGCTAATCGTCTGGAGGCATCACCTGGCCGAAGGCTACATCCCATCCTCGCAGTGAAAACTACGCTCACGCGCTCTGTCACAGCACGGCTAATCACTGGTTGGTTCCCGCGCCTACTGCAGTAGAATCCCTTGATTCTTTTGCGTTTGTCACTAACGCCCAGCACTTGCAAGTTTGAAGTACGTCACAGTCATTCATTACCGGAATCCTACTCGGAATACCACAGACAAGGTGAGACTTTCCGGATTCACAGGATCCTACTCGGAATACCACAGACAAGGTTAGACTTTCCGGATCCTCATAAATGCCGCCATCTATCTAGCTTATACCACGAAGATTCTGTTGGGGAATCTAAGAGATACACATTCAAGCTCTGTTGCATGTAGAACGGAAGTGGTTGTCAATCACGTGCGTTCATAAGTGAGAATGATAATGAGGGTTATATAATCATCACATTCATCATGTTCTTGGGTACGAATGAATATCTTGGAATAAGAATAAGAGAGATTTGAATAAAAGAAAATAGAATTGCATTAATACTTGAGATACAGCAGAGCTCCACACCCTTAATCTATGGTGTGCAGAAACTCCACCGTTGAAAATACATAAGTGAAAGGTTCAGGCATGGCCGAATGGCCAGCCCCCTAAAACGTGATCAATAGCCTCTTAGGATGAAGAATAAAACAAAACTGAGACCAAAGATGTCTAATACAATAGTAAGAGGTCCTATATATACTAGACTAGCTACTAGGGTTTACATGAGTAAGTAATTGATGCATAAATCCACTTCCGGCGCCCACTTGGTGTATGCTTGGGCTGAGCTTGATCAATCCACGAGCTGAGGCTTCTCCTGGAGTTGAACTCCGAGTTATGACGTGTTTTGGGCGTTCAACTCCGGATCATGACGTTTTTCTGGCGTTTAACTCCAGACAGCAGCATGTACTTGGCGTTCAACGCCAAGTTACGTCGTCAATTTCCGAATAAAGTATAGACTATTATATATTGCTGGAAAGCCCTGGATGTCTACTTTCCAACGCCGTTGAGAGCGCGCCATTTGGAGTTCTGTAGCTCCAGAAAATTCATTTTGAGTGCAGGGAGGTCAGAATCCAACAGCATCAGCAGTCCTTTTGTCAGCCTTTTTCAGAGTTTTGCTCAAGTCCCTCAATTTCAGCCAGAAATTACCTGAAATCACAGAAAAATACACAAACTCATAGTAAAGTCCAGAAATGTGAATTTAACATAAAAACTAATGAAAACATCCCTAAAAGTAGCTTAAACTTACTAAAAACTATCTAAAAACAATGCCAAAAAGCGTATAAATTATCCGCTCATCAAGGACCCTGGGAAGGTCTCAATACCTTATACATTAGGCACCATGACCATTGAGAAGGCCCTGTGTGACCTAGGGTCAAGGATAAACCTCATGCCTCTCTCTGTAATGGAGAAGCTAGGGATCTTTGAGGTACAAGCTGCAAGAATCTCACTAGAGACGGCAGACAATTCAAGAAAACAAGCTTATGGACTTGTAGAGGATGTTCTGGTAAAGATTAAAGACCATTACATCCCTAATGATTTCATAGTCCTAGAGACTGGGAAGTGCATGGATGAATCCATCATCCTTGGCACACCCTTCCTAGCCACAGCAAAGGCTGTGATTGATGTTGACAAAGGTGAATTGATCATTCAAGTGAATGAAGAATCCTTTGTGTTTAAGGCTCAAGGATATCCCTCTATAACCATGGAGAGGAAGCAAGAAGAGCTTCTCTCAAAACAGAGTCAAACAGAGCCCCCACAGTCAAACTCTAAGTTTGGTGTTGGGAGGCCACAACCAAATTCTAAGTTTGGTGTTGAACCCCCACATTCAAACTCTAAGTTTGGTGTTGGGAGGTTCCAACATTGCTCTGAATATCCGTGAGGCTCCATGAGAGCCCGCTGTCAAGCTACTGACATTAAAGAAGCGCTTGTTGGGAGGCAACCCAGTGTTATATTTATCAATTTTCCATTGTTATTTTATGTTTTTTGTAGGTTGATGATCATGTGAAGTCACAAAATCAATTGAAAAAGTAAAAACAGAATGAAAAACAGAAAGAAAAATAGCACACCCTGGAGGAATTACAAGATGACCATAGCTTGCTTCATACCAACAATCTCCGTGGGATCGACCCTTACTCGCGTAAGGTTTATTACTTGGATGACCCAGTGCACTTGCTGGTTAGTTGTGCGAAGTTATGATAAAGAGTTGAGATTGCAATTGAGCGTACCATGTTGATGGCGCCATTGATGATCACAATTTCGTGCACCACCCACCTTCATCTCAGGATTAGCTAGAATTTTCCAGCCTCTGTTTCAGATCTGCTCTTGGATCTCTGGATATTCATCTTCTTTTTCAGATCGAATTTAATTTCTGGGATCACTGACCTTAGACCCATTATTTTGTGGTAATGGTCTGAATCTTCCTTGGTTAAGAACCTCTCTTGATTCCAAAGTGATTTTGGATTATTCTCTTTCTTGCCTCTTGAAGTGGTTTATTTTCCCTTAGGAGCCATGATCTTAGTGAGTCTTAGCTCAGTGATCACACAAAACACACCAAACTTAGAGGTTTGCTTGTCCTCAAGCAAAAGAAAGGAAAGGAGAGGAGAATGAGGAGATCCAAATTCGAATTGTGGAGGAGAGGGGTGGCCGAATGTTAATTTAAAAGGAAGGGGTGGGTTCAAAAATTTTTGAAAAAGATATTATAGAAGATATGATTTGTAAAAGATAAGTATGAAATGGAAAAGATGTAATTTTAAAATTAAAAAGATATGAGAGAATTTTGAGAAAGATAAAACTAAATTGGAAAAGATAGTATGATGAGTTAAAAAAGATTTGAAAAGATATTAAAGAGATAGATGGGTTTTGCAAAAGATTTGAAAAGAAATAAAAAGGATATATGAATTTTGAAAAAAAGATTTTAAAAGAAGAAACTATTTTTAGGATTAAGAGTTATTTTTGAAATTGAAATTGAAATATGAGGATTTGTAATATGTTTATGCAAGAAATTATGGATGAAAATATGAAAAATAAAAATAAATAAAAAATTTGAGTTGGAAAACAAAGCTACCTCCCCTCCACGTTCCTGGCATTAAACGCCCAACTGTTGCCTATTCTGGGCGTTTAACGCCCAACTGTAGCTTGTTTTGGGCATTTAACGCCCAGTTGTTGCTTGTTTTGGGCATTTAATGCCCAGCCAGGTACCCTGGCTGGCGTTAAATGCCAGAAAGCCTTTGTCACTGGGTGTTTTTCTAAACGCCCAGGATACTGGAGGTCTGGCGTTAAACACCCAGAATGGTACCCATTCTGGCGTTTAACGCCCAAAAGTTCCTCTTACTGGCATTTTTGTGCCAGTGAGCTTCTTTTCTTTGCTCTCTGCTCTGAACCCTTCTTTAACTCTGTGAACTCCTGTAAATGAGAATTAATTCTGTTGATAATTTATTAAAATCCTATAGTTATTATTTAAATGACAAGTAAACTACAGTAATGGCTGGGTTGCCTCCCAGCAAGCGCTTCTTTATTGTCTTTAGCTGGACCTTACTGAGCCTTAATCTAGTCTCAATTCTGAGCATTCTTGCTCAAAATTGCTTTCAAGATAATGTTTGACTCTCTGTCCCTTAACAATGAACTTTTTGTCAAAATCAATATCCTGAAGCTCTACATATCCATATGGTGACACACCTGTAATCACATATGGTCCTCTCCACCAGGATTTTAGTTTCCCAAGGAATAGCCTGAGCCTGGAGTTAAATAGCAAAACCTTTTGTCCTTGCTCAAAGACTCTGGATGACAGGTTCTTATCATGCCATCTTTTTTCTTTCTCCTTGTAAATTTTGGCATTTTCAAAAGCATGGAGTCTAAATTCCTCTAGCTCATTCGGCTGGAGCAATCATTTCTCTCCAGCTAATTTTGCATCAAGGGTTAGGAATCTAGTTGCCCAGTAGGCTTTATGCTCCAGTTGCATGGGCAGGTGACAGGCCTTCCCATACACAAGCTGGTATAGAGAGGTTCCTATAGTAGTCTTGAATGCTGTTCTGTATGCCCATAGAGCATCATCCAAGCTTTTTGCCCAATCCTTTCTACGGGCAAAGACAGTCTGTTCCAGGATTCTTTTTAGTTCTCTATTAGAGACTTCAGCTTGCCCATTGGTCTGTGGATGATATGGAGTTGCCACCTTATGGCTAATTCCACATCAGATCATGGCAGTGTAAAGTTGTTTATTGCAGAAATGAGTGCCTCCATCACTGATTAGTGCTCTAGGGACACCAAATCTGCTAAAGATATGTTTCTAGAGGAACTTCAGTACTGTCATAGTATCGTTAGTGGGTGTTGCAATTGCCTCCACCCATTTAGATACATAGTCTATTGCCACCAGAATATAAGTGTTTGAGTATGATGGTAGAAAAGGCCCCATGAAGTCAATACCCCATACATCAAACAACTCAATCTCTAAGATCTCTTGTTGAGGCATGGCGTAATCCTGAGGCAGATTAGCAGCTCTCTGGCAATTGTCACAGTTACGTACAAACTCTTGGGAGTCTCTATAGAGTGTTGGCTAGTAGAAGCCACATTGGAGGACTTTGGTGGCTGTTCGCTCACCTCCGAAATGTGCTCCATATTGTGATCCATGGCAATGCCATAGGATCTTCTGCACCTCTTCTCTAGGTACGCACCTACGGATTATTCCGTCTGTGCATCTCTTAAAGAGATATGGTTCATCCCACAAGTAGTACTTCGCATCAGAAAGTAATTTTTTCTTTTGCTGTCTGCTGTACTCCTTGGGAATGAATCTTGCAGCTTTATAGTTTGCAATATCAGCAAACCATGGCACTTCCTGAATGGCAAAGAGTTTCTCATCCAGAAAGGTTTCAGAGATCTTAGTGAGGGGGAGAGACATCCCTTCTACTGGTTCTATCCGGGATAGGTGATCTGCTACTTGATTCTCTGTCCATTTTCTGTCTCTTATTTCTATATCAAACTCTTGCAGAAGTAGCACCCATCTTATGAGCCTGGGCTTTGAATCTTGCTTTGTGAGTAGATATTTAAGAGCAGCATGGTCAGTGTACACAATCACTTTTGATCCTACTAGATAGGATCTAAACTTGTCAATGGCATAAACCACTGCAAGCAGCTCTTTTTTCGTGGTTGTGTAATTCTTATGTGTGTCATTTAGAACACGGCTAGCATAGTAAAGGACGTACAGAAGCTTATTATGCCTCTGTCCTAATACTGCACCAATAGCATGGTCACTGGCATCACATATTAATTCAAATGGTAATGTCCAGTCTGGTGCAGATATGACAGGTGCTGTGACCAACTTAGCCTTGAGAGTATCAAAGGCTTTCAGACACTCTGTGTCAAAGATAAATAATGTGTCAGCAGCTAGCAGGTTGCTTAGGGGTTTTGTAATTTTTGAAAAATCCTTTATAAACCTCCTATAGAATTCTGCATGTCCCAGAAAGCTTCTGATTGCCTTAACATTGGTAGGTGGTGGTAATTTTTCAATTACCTCTACCTTGGCTTGATCCACCTCTACCCATTGTTTGAAATTTTGTGTCCAAGGATAATTCCTTCAGACACCATAAAGTGACATTTCTCCTAGTTTAAAACCAGGTTGGTCTCTTGGCACCTTTTCAGAACAAGTGCTAGATGGTCAAGACAGGAGCTGAATGAATCTCCAAATACTGAGAAGTCGTCCATGAAGACTTCTAGAAATTTTTTCACCATATCAGAGAAAATAGAGAGCATGCATCTCTGAAAGGTTGCCGGTGCATTACACAGACCAAATGGCATCATTCTGTAGGCAAATACTCCAGATGGACATGTGAATGCTATTTTCTCTTGATCTTGGGGATCTACTGCAATTTGGTTGTAGCCTGAGTAGCCATCCAAAAAGTAGTAATAGTCATGACTTGCTAGCCTTTCTAGCATTTGGTCTATGAATGGTAAAGGAAAATGATCCTTTCTGGTGGCTGTATTGAGTCTTCTGTAGTCAATACACATACGCCACCCTATAACTATTCTTGTAGGAACCAGTTCATTTTTTTCAATATGAACCACTGTCATGCCTCCCTTTTTGGGTACAACTTGGTCAGGGCTCACCCAGGGGCTATTAGAAATGGGATAAATAATCCTAACCTCTAGTAATTTAGTGACCTCTTTCTGCACCACCTCCTTCATGGCTGGATTCAGCCGCCGTTGTGGTTGAACCACTGGTTTGGCATTATCCTCCAATAGAATCTTGTGCAAGCATCTGGCTGGGCAAATGCCCTTGAGATCACTAATGGACCACCCAAGAGCTGTCTTGTGTGTCCTTAGTACATGAATTAATACTTTTTCTTTCTATGGCTCTAAGGCAGAGCTTATGATTACAGGAAAAGTTTCACCTTCTCCCAAAAATACATATTTTAGGGATGGTGGTAGTGGTTTGAGCTCGGGTTTAGGAGGTTTCTCCTCTTCCTGAGGAATTTTTAGAGGTTCTTTTATTTCCTCTGGTTTTTCCAGATCAGGCTGAACATCTTTAAAGATATCCTCTAGCTCTGATTCAAGACTCTCAGCCATACTGATCTCCTGTACCAGGGAGTCAATAATATCAACACACATGCAGTCTTTTGATGTGTCTGGGTGCTTCATTGCTTCAATAGCATTCAATCTAAACTCATCCTCATTGACTCTCAGGGTTACTTTTCCTTTTTGGACGTTAATGAGGGTTCGTCCAGTTGCTAGGAAAGGTCTTCCTAGAATGAGAGTTGCACTCTTGTGCTCCTCCATTTACAGAAAGCTTCTCTGGTAAGCTCTTTAAAATGATTGCACTGCATTCTTCAGTAAGAAAAACTTTTTTAGTTTCTCTCCAATCCTTCTTATGACTTAAGATCTCTTTCATGAACTTAGCATAAGAGGGTATTTGCTCAAGTGCCTCTGCAAATGGAATCTAGATTTCAAGAGTCCTGAGATAGTCTGCAAAGCGAGCAAATTATTTATCCTGTTTCGCTTGGCAGAGTTTCTGAGGATAAGGTATGTTGGCTTTGTATTCTTCAACCTTGGTTGCTGCAGGTTTATTTTCTACAGAGGTAGGTTGAGAAGCCTTCTTGAGGGAGTTGTTATCAGCACTTGCAAGTGTCTGACCCCTCATAGGCGTTTGAACACCAGGATTAGGGGCTAGATTGGCGTAACGCCAGATTCTCTCCCTTTTCTGGCGTTTGAACGCCAGAACTGAACATGGGTTGGGCATTTAACGCCAATTTTCTCCCTTTTTTGGCATTTGAACACTAGAACTGGGCGTCCACTAGGTGTTTAACGCCAGTTTTTCACCTTTTTCTGGTGTTTGAACCCCAATCATTCCTCTTTGGGCTCTTACTGTCCTCAGAGGGATTTTGGGTAGCAGTCTGCTCATCCTCTATTATTTGTTCTTTTCATGACTTTCTGCTGCTTTGAGTTGAGGTATTCAATGTTTTTCCACTCCTTAATTGAACTGCTTGGCATTCTTCTGTTATCTGTTTTGATAACTGTTGTCTTGTCTGGTCAAGTTGTGCTTCCATGTTCCTATTAGCATCCTTAGTGTCTTGTAACATCTCTTTAAATTCTGCCAACTATTCTATCAGATAACATAATTGCTGATTGATTTTAGCAACTTGTTCTGGAGGACTAAGTTCAGTGGATACTGCCTTAGCCTCTTCTTTTATGGAGGACTCACTACTTAAGTACAGATGCTGATTTCTAGCAACTGTATCAATGAGCTCTTGAGCCTCTTCAATTATTTTTCTCATGTGTATAGATCCACCAGTTGAGTGGTCTAGAGATATCTGAGCTTTTGCTGTAAGCCCGTAGTAGAAGATGTTTAACTGCACCCATTCTGAAAACATTTCTGAGGGCATTTTCTTAGCATCTCTCTGTACCTCTCCCAGGCATTGTAAAGGGATTCATTATCCTCTTGTTTAAAGCATTGGATGTCCAGCCTTAGCTGTGTCATCCTCTTAGGAGGGAAATATTGATTCAGAAATTTGTCTGGCAACTGTATCCATGTTCTTATGCTAGCTTTAGGTTGGTTATTTAACCACATCTTAGCTTGGTCTTTTACAACAAATGAAAATAGTAGTAATCTGTAGACATCTTGATCTACTTCCTTATCATGTACTGTATCAACAATTTGTAAGAACTGTGCCAAAAACTCAGTAGGTTCTTCCTGTGGAAGACCGGAATACTTGCAATTTTGCTGCACCATGATAATGAGCTGAGGATTCAACTCAAAACTATTGACTCCGATGGAGGGTATACAGATACTACTCCCATATGAAGCAGTAGTGGAGTTAGCATATGACCCCAGAGTCCTTCTAGACTGTTCATTTCCACTTAGGTCCATGATGGAGAAAGGGAGACGATGTGGATTTATTTTATTTATTTTATTATATTTATTTATTAATAATTTTTTTTCGAAATAATAAGAATAAGAAAATGGATATTAAAATAATAAAATAAAATAAAAAAAATTGAAAATATTTTATGAGGATTTTTGAAAAAGTGAAGAGAGAGAAAATGGTTAGGAAGTTTTTCAAAAAGATATGATTTTAAAAATTAGAGATATTTGTAAGAAAAATAAATAAAAGAGAAGATTTGAAAAAGATATGATTTTTGAAAACTTGACAACTAAGATATGATAAGATAAAATTTTGAAATTAAAATTTGAAAATTTCTTTTATTAAAATTTTCGAAATTTTTGCTTAAAATTAGTTAGGGAATATTTTTTTTTTGAATTTTATGATGAAAGAGAAAAATACACAAAAGACACAAGACTTAAAATTTTTAGATCTATTGCTCCTTGTTTTTCGAAAATTTTAGAGGGAAAACACCAAGGAACACCAAACTTAAAAATTTTAAGATCAAAATAAAAAGAAGACTCAAGAACACTTTGAAGACTCACAAGAACAACAAGAACAAAAAGAGAGAACACCAAACATAAAATTTTTAGAAAACCGAAATAAAATTTTCGAAAAACTAAAGAAAAATTAACAAGAGAACACCAAATTTAAAATTTGACACAGGACTTAATCACAGAAAAATTATTTTTGAACAGATTTTAGAAAGGAAGACTCAAAGGAGCAACTATTCCCAAGAACATAGACGCATTCAACAAATGCAAGGATTGAATAAAGTAAAACTATTTTTTTTTCAGATGACAAAAACACAAAGGACACCAAACTTAAAACATACAACTAGACTCAAACAAAAGACTCAAAGAAAAATTAAAAATTAATGAAGAAAAATAATATTTTTGAAAGATTTTGGAAAGGAATAATAAAAGATGCAATCCTAGTGACTCCAAACCAAAAAGATAAATTCTTCCTAATCTAAGTAACAAGATAGACCATTAGTTGTCCAAACTCGAACAATCCATGGTAACAGTGCCAAAAACTTGGTGCACGAAAATTACAATCACACTTTGTAATTTCGCACAACTAACCAGCAAGTGCACTGGGTCGTCCAAGTAATACCTTACGTGAGTAAAGGTCGATCCCACGGAGATTGCCGGCTTGAAGCAAGCTATGGTTATCTTATTATTTTTAGTTAGGATATCAATAGTGGTTCTTAGTTTTAAATCTGAAGAGTAAAAGAGCATGAATTAAATGATACTTGTTATGCAGTAATGGAGAATATGTTGAGGTTTTGGAGATGCTCTGTCTTCTGAAGTTCTGCTTTCCTACTGTCTTCTTCTTCATGCACGCCATGGGAAGCTGTATGTTGGTGGATCACTGTTGTCAATGGCTACCAGCCGTCCTCTCAGTGAAAAGGGTCCATGTACATGACTAATCATCTGTTGGTTCTCACTAATGTTGGAATAGGATCCATTGATCCTTTTGCACACTATCACTGCGCCCAGCATTCATGAGTTTGAAGTTCGACACAGCCATCCCATCCCAGATCCTACTCGGAATACCATAGACAAGGTTTAGACTTTCCAGATCATAGGAATGCTGCCAATTGTTTTTAGCTTATACCACGAAGACTCTGATCTCAAGGAATTGAAGGCTTTATTGTCAGGAGAGGCAATCAAACGCATGGACTAGGAACCCAAGAGATATACATTCAATCTAAGGTAGAACGAAAGTGGTTGTCAGGCACGCGTTCATAGGTTGAGAATGGTGATGAGTGTCACGAATCATCACATTCATCATGTTGAAGTGCGAATGAATATCTTAGAATAGAAACAAGCGTGATTGAATAGAAAATAGATATAATTGCATTAATTCATCGAGATACAGCAGAGCTCCTCACCCCCATCCATGGGGTTTAGAGACTCATGCCGTCAAAGATACAAATTCAGATGTAAAATGTCATGAGGTACAAAATAAATCTCTAAAAGTAGTTTTTATACTCAACTAGTAACCTAGGTTTATAGAAAATGAGTAAACTAAGATAGATAGTGCAGAAATCCACTCCTGGGGCCCACTTGGTGTGTGCTGGGGCTGAGCATTAAAGCTTTAACGTGCATAGGCTATTCCTGGAGTTAAATGCCAAGTTGTAACCTATTTCTGGTGTTTGACTCTAGCTTGTAACATGTTTCTGGTGTTTAACACCAGAATAGGGCAGAAGAAAACGCCAGTTTGCGTCGTCTAAACTCCATCAAAGTATGAACTATTATATATTTCTGGAAAGCCCTAGATGTCTACTTTCCAACGCAATTGATAGTGCATCATTTGGACTTCTGTAGCTCCAAAAATTTCATTTCGAGTGCAGGGAGGTCAGAATCCAACAGCATCTGCAGTCCTTCTTCAGCCTCTGAATAAGATTTTTGCTCATGTCCCTCAATTTCAGCCAGAAAATATCTGAAATCATAGAAAAACACACAAACTCATAGCAAAGTCCAGGAATGTGAATTTTGCATAGAAGCTAATAAAAATATACTAAAAAATAGCTAGATCCTACTAAAAATTATATGAAAATACCCCCAAAAAGCGTAAAAATATCCGCTCATCCGACCCTAAACAAGATGTCTCTCGGATGCCACTCTACTCCTGCTGCTGTTGCTAGACGGATCACCATCGATGGAAAAGGGATGTTAATGATCTTCTTCTGAATCAGTTTCCATATTGATGTGCGTAATAAAGGCACAATGGCTATGTTCTTTCCATCCAAAATAGCCCAAAGTAGCAACGCAGTCTTGAATCTCACATGGGTAGCATGGGTGCTGAGAATAATGTTGTCCGCCACAATTTGATGCCATATACGAGCTTTGGCATTCAAATCGGAGTAAGCTATAGTTACGGGAACATATATTCTCCCTTTGCTATACTCCCACGAAGCACCAGGACGGCCAATTCTCGCAAGTATTGGAGTCAAAGACATCCTCCACTTGGACAAACTCGCCTTGATCCTTGAATAGTCATCATTCTTGGGGCGGAATGTGGGGATTCTTCAGAATAGCTTCAAGAGCTCGGTTGGAAGTATCCAACCTCTTTCCCTGGAGGAATACCGCCACCGCTTCCCAATTTTGGTAGTTCGTGTAAAATTCCTGCACTAAGGTCTCATTGACTTCGATTGCGTCTTTGATGAGCGGATAATTTATACGCTTTTTGGCATAGTTTTTCGGTAGTTTCTTGTTTGTTTTAGTTACTTTTTAGTATATTTTTATTAGTTTTTATGCAAAAATCACATTTCTGGACTTTACTATGAGTTTGTATGTTTTTCTGTGATTTCAGGTATTTTCTGGCTTTAATTGAGGGACCTGAGCAAAAATCTGATTCAGAGGTAGAGAAAGGACTGCAAATGCTGTTGGATTCTGACCTCCCAACACTCGAAGTGGATTTTCTGGAGCTATAGAAGCATAATTGGTGCACTCTCAATTGCGTTGGAAGCTAGACATCTTGGGCTTTCCAGCAATTTATAATAGTCCATACTTTTCCTGAGATTTGATGGCCCAAACTGGCATCCAAACGCCCATGAGAGACCCTTTTCTCGCGTAAAATGCTGGAACTGGCACCAAAGCTGGAGTTAAACTCCAAGGATGGCCTATGCACGTGAAAGCTTCAAGGATCAGCCCAAACACACACCAAGTGGTCCCCGAAAGTCGATTTCTGCACTATCTACTCATTTTCTGTAACCCTAGTTTACGAGTTTATTATAGATAGCACTTTTTACTATTGTATTCGGAGTCTTTGACCTTTTGGGAGTTCTTCGAACCCTTTTTGGAGGCTGGCCATTTGGCCATGCCTAGACCTTTTGTTCTTATGTATTTGGTGGAGTTTCTACACCTCATAGATTAAGGTGAGGAGCTCTGCTGTTCCTCGAGTATTAATGCAAGTATTATTGTTTTTCTATTCAATTCACGCATACTTCTCCTCCAAGATATACTCTTGTACTTAATTCAGTTAAGTCAGAATGAAGGGGTGATGCGTGACAATCACTCAATCATCATTACTCGCTTAGCCAAGATCCACGTGCCTGACAACCACAAAACGGTCTACATGATGTTCAACATAGTCATTGGACGACAGTTGGAGTATATTCTCTTTGGTCTCTGACCCATGGATCTGAATCACCTCTCCTGACAACAGAGCATTCGAATCCGTCACGTTAGAACTTTTGTGGTATAAGCTAGAACCAATTAGCAGCATTCTTGAGATCCGAAAAGTCTAAACCTTATCTGTGGTATTCCGAGTAGGATCTGGGATGGGATGACTGTGACGAGCTTCAAACTCGTGACTGTTAGGCGCAGTGACAGTGTGCAAAAGAATAAATGTATTCTATTCCGACACGATTGAGAATCGACAGCTGATTAACCATGCGGGAAACCGTAGAGGACATGTTTTCACTGAAAGGATGGATGGTAGCCATTGACAACGGTGATCCACCAACATACAGCTTGCCATGGAAGGGAGTATGCATGATTGGATGAGGACAGTAGGAAAGTAGAGTTTCATAGGCAATAAAGCATCTCCAAATGCTTATCTGAAATTCCCACCAAGGAACTACATAAGTAACTTTATTTTATTTTCCGCTTTATTTATCTTATAATTATCAAAATCTCATAACCATTTGAATCCGCTTGACTGAGATTTACAAGATGACCATTGATACGTAAAAATTTGATTTCACGTATAACCGGCAAGTATACCGGGTCGTATCAAGTAATAAAACTCACTAAGAGTGAGGTCGATCCCACGGAGATTGGTAGATTAAGCAACTTTAGTTTAATGATGAATTTAGTCAAGCGAACATGGTTTTGATTTTATGAGCATTGTGACTTTTGAACATAATTGCAGGAATTTAAATGGCAAGGAATTTAAAGAACTGGAATATAGAAATAAAATGAAAGTAAATAACTGAAACTTAAAATGCAAGAAACTTAAATGACATCAAAGATAAATTGCAAGGAATTAAAGGTTGCAGAAATTTAAAGAGCATAAGAGCAAAGAGCAAGAAATAAAGAGACAGAATGTAGATGACAAGAATAATAAATTGCAAGAATGTAGAAGGGAAATGGGGTAATGGGTGTTCAAACAACTAAGAGCAAAAGAAATAAGAATTGATGATGGAAAGGATCATTAGGGATCAGAGATGCAAATTCTCATGAGTTGATGTTGATCAATTCCTTCTCAATCATGGGTATAGATCCATGGCAAGTGGGTAATTGAATCCCAATCTCTTGGTGATCCAATTTCTCTCAACATAGCCAATTGCCACTCTCGTGATCTAATTGTTCATGAGAAGAGATGAAGCTCAATTTCAAATCCAAGCCACACAATTTCCAGAATCTCAACTTAGGGAGGTTACATCTCACATACCAACCAAAGTGTATTGATTAAGGAGATTATGAAAGGATGAACTCTAAACTGAACTATGTGGTTCATTTCTCAAATTCACCACATAATTCATATAGATTAACCCCTCTCTCGATGGTGGTTGAATCTTTGAAGAACAAGAATTTCCTCTTGGATTAACCACTTGAATTAAGAAGGAGAAGATGATTTATCAATGCATTCAAACAAGCAGAGCTCTTCCCCCTAATGAAAGAGGGGTTTAGTGAATCATAGCTCCAATTTTAACAACAATTGCCATAAATGAAAATTAAACTAAGTGTGAAGAAAGATGAAGAAGAAGAATAAAATGCTTAAAAACTCAAAAATGAAGAAGAAAAATTCCAAGAAGAAGCAAAATTGCTCTCCGGGTATCCTTCCGGAAGTGCTAGAGAGTTATCCAAGTAAAAGTGCTAGTAAGTGCTAAAAGTCTAGAAATCTAAGTGTCAAAAAGTTCCTTTAAAGTACAAACTCCTTCTCTATTAATATTAGTCCTAAAACTCCTTCAAAGATCTTCAATTGGGCTAGCAATGTGGGCTTCCTCTTTGTTGAATTCATGGCTCAATGGAAGAAGTGTTTCTAGACATGGAAGGAGGAGTTCATTCATGATGCTTCTGGCCCAATGGCTTGGCGTTCTTGCCAATAACTCTAGCCTTAATGCACGTTGGCAACGTGCATTGTGTTTTCCTGGGGTGAGTAGCCCAAGTTGTTGCTAACAACTTGTTTTCCTTCTTCTTGACTCTACATTCATGCTTAATGTTGCCCAAAATTTGAGTATCAATCCTCTGCTTCAATATGGACTATCATACATCATTGGAAAGCTCAGAGTGTCTTCTTTCTAATGCACTTGGAATCATCTTAATTGGAGCTTTGTAGCTCAAGTTATGCTTCCTCAAAGAAGGTAAGGTCAGGCTGCCAAGTTGTTGCCGAACACGCCCCTTTCTTCCCAAGTTGGCAACGTGCCAAACCTCCCAAGGCTGAGACATGGGGCTGGCGTTGTTGCTGAACACGCCCCCTTGTTGGCACGTTGGCAACGTGCTCGTTGCTTCCTCATGGGCTGCCTTCTAGCCTTCTTGAATTTCAACTTCATGTTCTTGTTTTTGGGGCCTAAAGATGACTCTGATTTGGCTTCAATTTTGTGCTCCACCATAGACTATTATATATGGTTGGAAAGCTCTAAATGTTAGCTTTCCAACGCAACTGGAAGCACTCAATTTGGATCTCTGTAGCTCAAGATATATTCCATTGAAGGGGACATGGTCAGGCTGCTAAAATCGCAGGCGTTTTTGGCAAACACGCCTTTGTATTTCCAAGTTGCCAACGCCTTCAGATTCTGAAGCTCTAAATGAAGCCCGCTTTTGAAGCTTTAAACGAATGTCAACCCCATACTATGATATATGGTTGGAAAGCTCTGGATGTCTACTTTCCAATGCCGTTGAGAGTGCATCATTTGAAGGTCTACAACTCAAGATATACTGCATGGAAGAGGGCAAGGTCAGGCTGCTAGGGTTGCTGCGTTGTTGATGAACACGCCCATGCAATCCCATGTTGGCAACGTGCTCTCTCTCTGTCTCTTAGCTCTAGGCTTGCTGCGTTGTTGCCACACACGCCCTTATAATTTCAAGTTAGCAACGTGCTAACTTCATTTTCCTAGCATCAAGCTTTGCTTGCTACGTTGCCAAGGAACATGCCTTTAGAACTTGGCGTTGGCAACGTGCATCTCCCTTTCCTGGGCCAAGTCTTCTATTCAGCGTTGTTTGCCTGCGTTGTCCTCAAACACGCCCCTCATCTCTAGGCTGGCAACGTGCTCGAGTCTCTGGACTAGCTCTCCAAATAGCTTGTCACGTTGCCTTGGAACACGCCTTAGGAGGCTGGCGTTGGCAACGTGCATGCTTCTTCCCCTGGGCAAGCTTTCTTGCCTAGCGTTGGCATTGGACACGCCAATACATCCTCAAGTTGGCAACGTGCTCGAATGAGCTTCTCCAGGGCTGCATCCTAGCTTGGCTTTGCTTGCTACGTTGCCCACAAACACGCCTTTGGAAGCTGGCGTTGGCAACGTGCTCGAGCCTTCCTCAAGGCTCCATGCTTGTTGCTTGGCGTTGTCCTTGAACACGCCTATGTTTCCTGGCGTTGGCAATGTGGGTGGAGATCTAAGGCTTGCTGCGTTGCCTTGAAACACGCCAATGAAGAGTGGCGTTGGCAACGTGCTCGATGGGTGGAGATCCAAGGTGTGGTGCCTGCCAAGCTTTCCTTCCTGGCGTTGCCTTGAAACACGCCAATGAAGAGTGGCATTGGCAACGTGCTCGATGGGTGGAGATCCAAGGTGTGGTGCCTGCCAAGCTTTCCTTCCTGGTGTTACCTTGAACAACGCCAATAAAGTAGCACGTTGGCAACGTGCTCGAGCTTCTTGGCTGGGCAAATTCTTCTAGCTTAGCGTTGCCTTGAACAACGCCTATACTCCCCACGTTGGCAACACCCTCGAAGCTCCTTCCTGGCCCAAGTTGGCAACGCCCAAATGTGCACTCCAGGGTTGCTTGGCATTGCCTTCAAACACTCACCCTTTCTCCAAGTTGGCAACGCCCAAATGAGCTTTCCAAGTTGCCTTCAAACACTTACCCTTTCTCCAAGTTGGCAACGTCCAAATGAGCTTTCCAAGTTGCTTGGCGTTGCCTTCAAACACTCACCCTTTCTCCAAGTTGGCAACGCCAACAACTCCTCTTCTTCTTGCCCAGTTTGCTTCATTCTTGCTTCAATGCTTTCTTGTTTCATCACCTATCATTAACAAGGGAAATAGCTTCAAAGTCTTACCAATCCATGAAATTAATTTCATGAGATTCATTCATACTCATTCATTTATGTATTCCTTAAATCATTTGCATGAATTTGGCTACAATCAACATGTTCCTTGGTATTCTCATGCATGAAGACAAAACTCATAAAAAGACTTGTTTATTTTAGAGAAAATGAGTAAAACTAAGCTAAAACCAACTATACTAACTAGCTAATATAGCAAATATGCAAATGCATCATAACACCAAACTTGAAGTGTTGCTTGTCCTCAAGCAAAAGATAAAAGATTTTGTCACAAGAATCTAAGATGCAAGACTTGAATGTTTTACCAGAGAAGAATTCTTTCAGTGAACATGTCATCCTCATTTGTATTGCAAATGAACACGGGCTAATCAACTTTTTCAATTAAAATGCTTGCTTCAACACTCAATTGGTTAACTTCACTAGACTTCTTTTTCTATACCTTAGCACATAATCCTTGAACCATTCTTTTCTTTGCTTCTCTTTTTTTTTATATTTCTTTTATTTCAATTGAGCTCGAAATCTTATCTTAAGGCGGCTCTTTAGCATAAGCTTTCAATCAACAATCCCAAACCAGTTGGTTTAAGTTGTTAAGTGTTGAGACACTCTTAAAGATTTACAAACTCAAGCCTCTCTCCTTAACACATTCAATCACAGGCATATAACATTGAAATTTTGTTTGGATAGTGGTGTCTAGCACCTCTTTGGGTTGCTAAATGTTCTGTTATAGAGCTACTCTTGATTGTGAGTTTTCAATCGATAATCCCGAGTTAGTTAACTCAAGTTATCGGGTGATGAAGCACCCCTCGGATTTACTAGCCCAAGTATGTCTCTTAACATCAATCACCACAGACACATATCCAAATTTTGTCATTGATGCCTAGCCTTCCATTCTTTGTTCTTTGTTTTCTTTGTTGTCAAGGTTATTTGTGCTTTTACTTCTAAAGTCTTGTAACCCTTAACCGACTAGTCTTGTATAAGCAAGCATTCTTTTGAATTTCTTGAGCCCTGATTCTTTCACAATGAATGTATAAATACTAGCACTTTTCTATGGGACAACATGCTTCTTTTTAAGCTAGATTTCTCTCTGTTCTTGCTCAAACTACATCTTTTATTCCATTGACAAGTGAAAGTACTTAAGACAAGGAACCATTCCAAACCTGTGAGTGGTGATGCATGGAATGGGAAACATAAAAGAAAATGCATACAGGAGAGCGACCTAGAAGGTATACCATATTTCAGACATACATCTTCTTTATTTAATAAAGCATAAAGAAAAACAAATGAACTTCACCACCTTTAGTCTTCATGTCCCTTTTTCTTTGCTCGATTCTCCTTGCTTTCCTTTGCCCTTTAGATCTTCTTTCTTTTTCTTTTTCAGTTCTCCTTGTTGTTTAGTCGTTGAGTCCCCCTTTGGATCTTCTTTCTTTTTCCTTCTTAGTTCTCCTTGTTGTTTTGTTGTTGAGTCCCCCTCTTCTCTTTGCCATACTCCTGAGCTTATCATTGTTTCCTTTAGCCTCTGAGCATTGAATCTCACCCTTGCAAGTTCCTGCTCTTCAAATATCTTGCGAGCTTCATTAAAACTTTTGATTCGTGGGTTAAGTAATGGGGGTGCTCCACAAAGGTAACTGAGCTTTTCTTGGGTGCATATATCATAGTCGAGTTTGTCCTTGTGCCTGGCTTCCCTGAACATTCTGCTTTCATTGAACTCTTTGTGAAATGTATCATGTCTAGCATCCAACCTATGGAGAAGCTCCCTTTGCTGAGCTTGCTCTTTTCTTAGTTGAGCTTGTTCTTGTATTACTTTCTCCATGGCTTTTTCATATTCAGCAGTTGAATTGTTGATGGCTTCATGCATCTTGGCATATTGTTCTTGTTGTAGTTCCATCATGTGTGTTTGGTATTCATTTTGTTGGCTCATCCATTGAACTTGAACTCCTCTTTGTTGATCCATCAACTGCCAAAGGTCCCTTTGTTGTTGAGCTTATTCCTCTTGGCTTCTTTGAATTTGTGAATATTGCCCAGAAATTCCTTCCAAGGCGGCTTGAATTTGATTCATGTTTAAGGAATGGGGTTCTTCCATTTCTTGAGGCTCCTCCTCCTGTCTTGCTTCTTTCCTTTTCTTTCTTCTTGCTAAAGGTTGTCTTTCCAATTGGGTTGTGGTGACAAATTCCAACCTTTCCCTGGTGAGAGGTTTTCCAATAGAGACCACGTCAGTTTCTTCAAATTCTTCCAGAGGCACTCTAGCTTCTTCACATAGGCGTAGAATAGTACTAGGGTATCCTAGCCAGCTGTCCTGTTTGACCTTTTGAGCTATGTCAATGATGTTGTTGTCTATAATTTCTCTAACATTGATCTCCCCTCCCTTCATTATGCAGTGGATCATTATTGCCCTATTCACTGTTACTTCGGAATTATTTGAAGTAGAGATCAATGATCTCCTCACTATGTCATGCCATCCTTTTGCTTGAGGTATGAGATCACCTCTCCGAAGTTTGAGTGGTTGTCCATGTGAATCCAACACCCAATCCATGCCTACTCTGCATAAGTCACTTAACACATCCATATATCTTGGGTCATTTTCAACCCTTTCCTCATAGCTAGCTTGTTTGAACCGTTTTGGTTTGACCTTTAGCACCCTATTGATGGCGTTTGGACTAAAGTCAACAGTCACCCCTCTTACATAGCTCATGTACGGCTCTTCATCCTCAAATTTCTCTTATCACATTAGTGTAGAACTCATGAATGAGAAGCATGCTCACTTCTTGAGGTTGGTTGCAAAGAAGCTCCCATCCCCTCTTCCTGATTATTTTTTGTATCTCAGAGTATTCCTCCTTTCTTAGCTTGAAAGGTAACTCCGGAACAACATCTTTGCCTGACATCCAACTAAAGATGCGCTCATTGTGTTTGGATTTGAATCTTCTTCGATCAAAGGTGTTTTGCCCTTCATCTTCTATGGGTTGCTTGTCCCTCCTATCTCTTGACGATGAGGCCATTGAGATTCACTTGTAAGGGTCGAATCTCCCACACCAAACTTAGATGAATGCTTGTCCTCAAGCATAAAGAAAATGTTTATGAAGGGGGTGTAGAGAGATATATGATGACAAGGTAAATTAGACAAGCTAGAAAATGATGGTGAGAGGGGAGGGGGTGGTTCGGTTATGGTGGGAGAGGTAGTGCATCATGAGTTTTGTTGGGCAAAGATTAGGTCCAAAGCTAAAATTTGTGAAGCAAGAATGAGTTGGAAGTTGAGTGTGAATTCGGCTGATGAAATGGGGTGATGGAAAGGTGTAAATATGAGTGAGGATAAAGGGAAGTTTGATGAATATGGTTGAAGTATTTAAAGTGATGTTTGTGGTGGGAGCATGGTTAAGTGATGTCCGTGGTGGGGGCATGGTTTTAGTGGTTCGGTCATAGTATGGGGAGCATGCTTCCTTGTGCCCAATGCATGTTGAGTTGCTTTTTTCCAATGCACAAAGTTCAAGACTCATGTGACTTTCTCTTCCTTGTGTATCCGTGACCTCCCTTCTAAGACTCCCCATCACTTCTTTCTTTCACTTCCCTGCAACAAAATTCCAAAATCTTGAGATTCTTAAAGTGACATTACTAGCTAGCAACTTATGATGATATTCTTATGTAAAGTTGACTAAGCAAAAATTAAAATTTATGAATTGATTCTCTACTCTACTTTTTCTAGCATTATTTATGTATGTAAAGACACCAAACTTAGTTTATGACTAAGTGTTCTATGCTATTTCAATCTCTTTTTCTCGGTTTTTTTTTGTATAAAATGAAATCTCTTATTATTGACTACTAAAGCATGAAAATAAAAGAGAACTCCTGTGCATGGGTGGTGGGCGAAATTGTGATTTATACTTTCACACAACTCGAATAATATTCCTCGGTAATGGCTCCAAAAACTTGGTGCACAATACCATGGTCTAAAATCAACTTCACAGTCTCGCTCAACTAACCAGCAAGTGCACTGGGTCGTCCAAGTAATACCTTACGTGAGTAAGGGTCGATCCCACGGAGATTGTTGGTATGAAGCAAGCTATGGTCATCTTGTAGATCTCAGTTAGTGAGTGGAATCATAGGGTCAAATGTAATTAAATTGGATAAATAAAATAAATAAAAGGGATAGGAGTACTCATGTAATTCAATGGTGGGAATTTCAGATAAGCATGTGAAGATGCTGTGCTCCTCTTGAATCTCTGCTTTCCTGTTGCTTTCATCCAATTCTTCTTACTCCTTTCCATGGCAAGCTGTATGTAGGGCATCACCGTTGTCAATGGCTACATCCCATCCTCTCAGTGAAAATGGTCCTCTGCGGCTGTCACTCGCATGGCTAATCATCTGTCAGTTCTCAATCAGGTTGGAATAGAATCCCTTGATTCTTTTGCGCTTGTCATCACGCCCAGCCTTCAGGAGTTTGAAGCTCGTCACAGTCATTCAATCCCAGAATCCTACTCGGAATACCATAGACAAGGTTTAGACTTTCCGGATCCTCATGAATGCCGCCATCTATCTAACTTATACCACGAAGATTCTGTTGGGGAATCTAAGAGATATGCGCCCGGCCTAAGGTAGAACGGAAGTGGTTGTCAGTCACGCGCGTTCATAGGTGAGAATGATGATGAGTGTCACGGATCATCACATTCATCAATGTGAAGTGCAACGTATATCTTGGATTAAGAATAAAATTGATTTGGATAGAAAATAATAGTAATTGCATTGAAACTTGAGGTACAGCAGAGCTGCACACCCTTAATCTATGGTGTGTAGAAACTCCACCGTTGAAAATACATAAGTGAGAGAGGTTCAGGCATGGCCAAATGGCCAGCCCCCATGATCTAAGAACTAATCGTCCCAAGATGTCAAATACATTAGTTAAATGTTCTATTTATAATAAACTAGCTCCTATGGTTTACATGAGTAAGTAATTGATGCATAAATCCACTTCCGGGGCCCACTTGGTGTATGTTTGGGCTGAGCTTGATCAATCCACGAGCTGAGGCTTCTCTTGGAGTTGAACTCTGAGTTATGACGTGTTTTGGGCGTTCAACTCCGGATCATGACGTTTTTCTGGCGTTTAACTCCAGACAGCAGCATGAACTTGTCGTTCAACGCCAAGTTACGTCGTCAATTTCCGAATAAAGTATGGACTATTATATATTGCTGGAAAGCCCTGGATGTCTACTTTCCAACGCCGTTGAGAGCACGCCATTTGGAGTTCTGTAGCTCCAGAAAATCCATTTTGAGTGCAGGGAGGTCAGATTCCAACAGCATCAGCAGTCCTTTTTGTCAGCCTTTTTCAGAGTTTTGCTCAAGTCCCTCAATTTCAGCCAGAATTTACCTGAAATCACAGAAAAACACACAAACTCCTAGTAAAGTCCAGAAATGTGAATTTAACATAAAAACTAATGAAAACATCCCTAAAAGTAACTAGATCATACTAAAAACTACTTAAAAACAATGCCAAAAAGCATATAAATTATCCGCTCATCACAACACCAAACTTAAATTGTTGCTTGTCCCCAAGCAACTGAAAATAAAATAGGATAAAAAGAAGAGAATATACTATAAATTCAGAATATCAATGAATATAATTCTAATTAAATGAGCGGGACTTGTAGCTTTTTGCTTCTGAACAGTTTTGGCATCTCACTTTTTCCTTTGAAGTTTTGAATGATTGGCTTCTCTAGGAACTTAGAATTTCAGATAGTGTTATTGATTCTCCTAGTTAAGTATGTTGATTCTTGAACACAGCTACTTTTTGAGTCTTGGCCGTGGCCCTAAGCACTTTGTTTTCCAGTATTACCACTGGATACATAAATGCCACAGACACATAACTGGGTGAACCTTTTCAGATTGTGACTCAGCTTTGCTAGAGTCCCCAGTTAGTGGTGTCCAGAGCTCTTAAGCACACTCTTTTGCTTTAGATCACGACTTTTAACCACTCAGTCTCAAGCTTTTCACTTGGACCTTCATGATACAAGCACATGGTTAGGGACAGCTTGATTTAGCCGCTTAGGCCTGGATTTTATTTCCTTGGGCCCTCCTATCCATTGATGCTCAAAGCCTTGGATCCTTTTTACCCTTGCCTTTTGGTTTTAAGGGCTTATTGGCTTTTTCTACTGCTCCTTCTTTTTTTTTTCTAATTTTTTTTTCGCCATTTTTTTTTCTCTTTTTTTTTTCGCAAGCTTCTGCTATTGACTGCTTTTTCTTGCTTCAAGAATCAATTTTATGATTTTTCAGATGCTCAATAACATTTCTCTTTGTTCATCATTCTTTCAAGAGCCAACAATTTTAACATTCATAAACAACAAGATCAAAAGACATATGCACTGTTCAAGCATTCATTCAGAAAACAAAAAGTATTGTCACCACATCAATATAATTAAATTAAATTCAAGGATAAATTCAAAATTCATGTACTTCTTGTTCTTTTGAATTAAAACATTTTTCTTTTAAGATAGGTGAAGGATTAATGGAATTTATTCATAGCTTTAAGGCATGGTTACATACTAATGATCATGTAATAGATAAACATATAAAAAAAACGAAAAGTAGGAAAAAAAATTTTAGAACAAGGAATGAGTCCACCTGAGTGAGGGTGGCGCCTTCTTGAAGATCCAATGGTGCTTTTTTTTTTTTGAGCTCCTTTATGTCTCTTCCTTGCTTCTGTTGCATGATCCCTAGTGATTTTGGTGTTTTTATCCTTAGTTGCTTCCAATATTTGTGTGGAGGACAACTTATCCCCTGAGGTATTTCAGGGATCTCTTGATTTGCAGCCACATGTTCTACCACTGAGCTATGACAGCTTATATTAGTCTTTCCATCTCCCAAGACTTGGAGGTGGAAGCTTTTTGTCTTTCCTTTTCTCCCTTTTTTTTTTTGAGGTTTCTCTGAATTGTTGATTTTTTTAGTTTCTCTTGACTTCCTCTTCAGAGTCCTTTCAGGTTCATGATCTGCTTCAATAAGAATGTTCTTGTCCTTGTTCCTGCTCATATAGGGAAGAAGAGAACAAGAAAAGAAAGAGGAATCCTCTATGTCACAGTAAAGAGGTTCCTTATTGTTAGTAGAAGAAGAAAGGAATAAAAGTGGAGAATCCAATCACAATGGTGACGATAGAGGCAGTGATTGGAGATGAAGAGAGGTGAAGAGAAGTGTTAGTAAATAAATAAAATAAATAGAAAGAGATAAGGGGGAGAGAAATTCGAAAATAATTTTGAAAAATGGGTTAGTAATTTTCGAAAATTAAAACTAAAATTTGAAATAATTAATTAATTAAAAAGAATTTTTGAAAAAGAGGGAGGTATTTTCGAAAATTAGAGAGGGAAAAGTAGTTAGGTGGTTTTGAAAAAGATAAGAAACAAACAAAAAGTTAGTTAGTTGATTGAAAAAGATTTGAAATCAAAATTGAAAAGATAAGAAGGTAAGAGGTTTAGATAAGATATTTTGAAATCAAATTTTGAAAAAGATAAAATTTTGAAAAAGATAAGATAAAAAGATAAGATTTTTAAGAAAAAGATATTTTGAAAAAAAAAATTTTTTTTTTAAATGACTTAACTAACAAGAAACTACAAGATAAGATTCTAGAACTTAAAGATTGAACTTTTCTTAACAAGAAAGTAACAAACTTCAAATTTTTTTGAACCAATCACATTAATTGTTAGCTAATTTTCGAAAATTAGATATAAAAGATAAGAAAAATATTTTTGAAAAAAATAACTTTTAAAAATTTCGAAAATAAGAAAAAAATGGAAAAGATATGATTTTTGAAAAAGATTTTGAAAAGATAAGATTTTTTAAAATTGAAATTTTGACTTGACTTGTAAGAAACAACTAATTTTAAAAATTTTTGACCAAGTCAACCCAAAATTTCGAAAATTTGGAGGAAAATAAGGAAAAAATATTTTTTTGATTTTTGAATTTTTAATTATGAGAGAGAAAAACAACAAAAATACTCAATGCATGAAATTTTTAGATCAAAACAATGAATGCATGCAAGAATGCTATGAATGTCAAGATGAACACCAAGAACACTTTGAAGATCATGATGAACATCAAGAACATAATTTTGAAAAAAATTTTTGATGCAAAGAAAACATGCAGGACACCAAACTTAGAAATTTTTAATGCTTGGAAAATATGAATGCAAAGATGCACATGAAAAACAAGAAAAGACACAAAACAAGAAAACATCAAGATCAAACTTGAAGATCATGAAGAACACTATGAATGCATGGAATGTTCGAAAAAAATGCAAGAAAAAGATGAACATGCAATTGACACCAAACTTATGACTTGACACAAGACTCAAACAAGAAACACAAAATATTTTTTATTTTTATGATTTTTCTAATTTTTTTTGTATTTTATTTGATTTTTTTCGTAAAATATATAGGAAAAATAAAATAAGAAATTCAAAAATTTTTAATATGAATTCCAGGAATCTTCGCAATGTTAGTTTAAAGCTCCAGTCCAGGAATTAGACATGGCTTAATAGCCAGCCAAGCTTTTGTGAAAGCTCCAGTCCAAAACACTAGACATGGCCAATGGCCAGCCAAGCTTTAACTGAAACATCCTATACAGTAGCCAATTTGCTGAGAAAGACAAAGAAGTTCTTCTATAAGGATGAGTGAAACCTCGGTCCAAAAGAATTTAGACATGGCTTTTATAGCCAGCCAGGCTTCAACATGCTTTATGAAACTCTAGAATGCATTTTAAAAAATTTTTTGAATAATTTTCGAAAATAGGGAGAAGATTTTGAAAAGATTTTCGAAATTTTTTTTTTTAATAAAATAAAAATTACCTAATCTGAGCAACAAGATGAACCGTCAGTTGTCCATACTCAAACAATCCCCGGCAACGGCGCCAAAAACTTGGTGGGCGAAATTGTGATTTATACTTTCACACAACTCGAATAATATTCCTCGGTAATGGCTCCAAAAACTTGGTGCACAATACCATGGTCTAAAATCAACTTCACAGTCTCGCTCAACTAACCAGCAAGTGCACTGGGTCGTCCAAGTAATACCTTACGTGAGTAAGGGTCGATCCCACGGAGATTGTTGGTATGAAGCAAGCTATGGTCATCTTGTAGATCTCAGTTAGTGAGTGGAATCATAGGGTCAAATGTAATTAAATTGGATAAATAAAATAAATAAAAGGGATAGGAGTACTCATGTAATTCAATGGTGGGAATTTCAGATAAGCGTGTGAAGATGCTGTGCTCCTCTTGAATCTCTGCTTTCCTGTTGCTTTCATCCAATTCTTCTTACTCCTTTCCATGGCAAGCTGTATGTAGGGCATCACCGTTGTCAATGGCTACATCCCATCCTCTCAGTGAAAATGGTCCTCTGCGGCTGTCACTCGCATGGCTAATCATCTGTCGGTTCTCAATCAGGTTGGAATAGAATCCCTTGATTCTTTTGCGCTTGTCATCACGCCCAGCCATCAGGAGTTTGAAGCTCGTCACAGTCATTCAATCCCAGAATCCTACTCGGAATACCATAGACAAGGTTTAGACTTTCCGGATCCTCATGAATGCCGCCATCTATCTAACTTATACCACGAAGATTCTGTTGGGGAATCTAAGAGATATGCGCCCGGCCTAAGGTAGAACGGAAGTGGTTGTCAGTCACGCGCGTTCATAGGTGAGAATGATGATGAGTGTCACGGATCATCACATTCATCAAGGTGAAGTGCAACGTATATCTTGGATTAAGAATAAAATTGATTTGGATAGAAAATAATAGTAATTGCATTGAAACTTGAGGTACAGCAGAGCTGCACACCCTTAATCTATGGTGTGTAGAAACTCCACCGTTGAAAATACATAAGTGAGAGAGGTTCAGGCATGGCCGAATGGCCAGCCCCCATGATCTGAGAACTAATCGTCCCAAGATGTCAAATACATTAGTTAAATGTTCTATTTATAATAAACTAGCTCCTAGGGTTTACATGAGTAAGTAATTGATGCATAAATCCACTTCCGGGGCCCACTTGGTGTATGTTTGGGCTGAGCTTGATCAATCCACGAGCTGAGGCTTCTCTTGGAGTTGAACTCTGAGTTATGACGTGTTTTGGGCGTTCAACTCCGGATCATGACGTTTTTCTGGCGTTTAACTCCAGACAGCAGCATGAACTTGTCGTTCAACGCCAAATTACGTCGTCAATTTCCGAATAAAGTATGGACTATTATATATTGCTGGAAAGCCCTGGATGTCTACTTTCCAAAGCCGTTGAGAGCACGCCATTTGGAGTTCTGTAGCTCCAGAAAATCCATTCTGAGTGCAGGGAGGTCAGATTCCAACAGCATCAGCAGTCCTTTTTGTCAGCCTTTTTCAGAGTTTTGCTCAAGTCCCTCAATTTCAGCCAGAATTTACCTGAAATCACAGAAAAACACACAAACTCCTAGTAAAGTCCAGAAATGTGAATTTAACATAAAAACTAATGAAAACATCCCTAAAAGTAACTAGATCATACTAAAAACTACTTAAAAACAATGCCAAAAAGCGTATAAATTTTCCGCTCATCAATGGGTTGCCTCCCATGAAGCGCTTGTTTATTGTCCTTAGCTTGACAATGCAACTTCCTTGCTCATGTTAGCATTTGCACACTCTCTTCCTTGCTCCAGGGGCCACCAAAATAATGCTTCACCCTATGTCCATTAGCTGTGAAGGTTTGTTTTGAGGCTTCATCAAGTAATTCTACATAGCCATGAGGGGATACTTTGGTGATGGTGTATGGACCAGTCCATCTAGACCTCAGCTTCCCAGGAAAAATCTTCAATCTTGAGTTGAATAGCAACACCTTTTGGCCTGGTTCGAATGTTCTTTGGGAGATCCTCTTGTCATGCCACTTTTTTGCTCTTTCTTTGTATATTCTGGCATTTTCATATGCCTCCAATCTGAACTCCTCCAATTCATTGAGTTGTAGCAACCTCTTTTCTCCTGCTGCTTGAGCATCTAAATTCAGAAGTTTGGTAGCCCAAAAGGCCTTATGTTCAAGCTCCACAGGGAGGTGGCATGCCTTTTCATACACCAGCTAAAATGGAGATTTTCCTACGGGTGTCTTGAAGGCTGTCCTGTATGCCCAAAGTGCATCATCCAGCTTTCTAACCCAATCCTTTCTTGTTGTCCCCACAGTTTTCTCCAAAATCCTCTTTAGCTCTCTGTTGGCAAGTTTAGCTTGCCCATTGGTTTGTGGGTGATACGGTGTGGCCACTTTGTGAGTAACACCATATTTGTGGAGTAACGAATTTAGTTGCTTGTTGCAGAAGTGGCTTCCCCCATCACTTATAAGTCTTTTGGGCACTCCAAATCTAGTGAAGATGTTCTTCTTTAGGAATTGCAAGACCACGTTGGTATCACATGTGGTGGTAGCTATTGCTTCTACCCATTTTGAGACATACTCCACTGCTACCAAAATGTATTTGAATGTGTAGGATGGAGGGAAAGGTCCCATGAAGTCTATTCCCCACAGATCAAAGAGTTCCACTTCCAAAATGAACTTCTGAGGCATCTCATTTTTCTTTGACAAACCCCCTGTTCTTTGACATTCGTTTCAATGGCTCACAAACTCTCTAGCATCCTTGAAGATTGAAGGCCAGTAGAAACCACTTTGAAGGACCTTTGCAGCCGTTCTTTCAGCCCCAAAATGACCACCATAACTTGAGTTATGATAATGCCATAGTATATTCTTTATCTCACCCTCTGACACACATCTTCTTATCATTCTATTCGGGCATCTTTTGAACAGAAATGGTTCATCCCAGAAGAAGAATTTAGCCTTATGAAGCAGCTTCTTGACTTGTTGTTTTGTGTACTCTTGTGGGATGATTCTTCCTGCCTTGTAGTTGGCCATGTCTGCAAACCAAGGGACGTGTTGAATTTGCAAGAGATGCTCATCTGGAAATTCTTCATTTATTGATTGAAGGTTGTCTTGGAGTGCATCTTGTGGTAGCCTTGATAAGTGGTCAGCAACTTGATTTTCATTGCCCTTCCTATCTTTTATCTCAATGTCAAACTCTTGTAGGAGTAGTACCCATCTGATTAGCCTTGGTTTGGCATCCTGTTTTGATATAAGATACTTAAGAGCAGCATGGTCAGTATACACTAAGACTTTAGAGCCAATCAAATATTGTCTAAACTTATCAAAAGCATATACCACAGCTAGTAGCTCTTTCTCCGTTGTGGTGTAGTTTTTTTGAGCTTCATTCAATATCTTACTTGCATAGTAGATAACATGAAGCTTCTTTTCCTTCCTCTGCCCCAACACAGCACCAATTGCAAGGTTACTTGCATCACACATGAGTTCAAAAGGCAGTCCTAAACTTGGGGGTGTGATGATTGGTGCTGTGGTGAGCTTAGCCTTTAGAGTTTCAAAAGCATATTTACATTCATCATCAAAGAGAAAAGGATTGTTTACCACCAGCAAATTGCTTAGTGGTTTTGCTGTTTTAGAAAAATCTTTGATGAATCTCCTATAGAATCCAGCATGCCCTAAGAAGCTTCTAACGGCTTTCACACTAGTTGGCAAAGGAAGTTTTTCTATAATTTCTACTTTTGCCTTGTCAACTTCTATATCCTTTCTTGAAATTTTGTGACCAAGAACAATGCCTTCGGGTACCATGAAATGGCATTTCTCCCAATTTAAAACCAAATTGGTTTCTTGGCACCTTTTCAAGACTAGGGTAAGATGATGCAAGCAAGCATTGAAAGAATCACCAAAGACAGAGAAATCATCCATAAAGACTTCAATAAATTTTTCTACCATGTCTGAGAATATTGATAGCATGCATCTTTGAACGGTAGCTGGGGCATTACACAGTCCAAATGGCATTTTCCTGTATGCAAAGACTCCAAAGGGACAGGTAAAGGAGGTCTTCTCTTGATCCATGGGGTCAACCACTATCTGGTTATACCCAGAATACCCATCAAGAAAACAGTAATAAGCATGGCTAGCCAACCTTTCAAGCATCTGGTCAATGAAAGGGAGAGGAAAGTGATCCTTTCGTGTGGCATCATTCAGCCTCCTATAATCTATGCATATCCTCCACCCTGTCACCGTTCGTGTTGGAATAAGCTCATTCTTCTCATTAACAATGACAGTCATTCCCCCTTTCTTAGGTACTACTTGCACTGGACTGACCCATGGGCTGTCAGATATAGGATAGATGATCCCAGCTTTACACAACTTCAGGACTTCCTTTTGAACAACCTCCTTCATTGTGGGATTCAATCTTCTTTGAGGTTGTACCACTGGTTTGGAATTCTCCTCCAAGAGTATCTTGTGCATGCATATGGCAGGGCTTATGCCTTTCAAGTCATCAATGGTCCATCCCAACGCCTCTTTGTGAGCTTTCAATACTACAAGGAGCTTTTCTTCTTCCTCTGCACTCAATGTAGAATTGATGATCACTGGGAAGCTGTCCTTTTCACCAAGGAATGCATACTTAAGATGAGGGGTAGTGGTTTCAACTCTTGTTGTGGTGTTTCTTCTTTTTTAGCTTCACTTGGTTCCTCTGATGATTCCAATTTGTTCTCTTCTTGTCCTTGGATGTCTTGGACTTCCTCCTGTTTCACTCGATGGTTTGTGTCAAGTACTTCTTCAACCAAAGAATCTACTACATCAATCCTCATGCAACTTTCTTTCTCAACGGGGTGTTGCATTGCTTTGAAGACATTTATGGTTATTTGCTCATCATGCACTCTGAAAATCATCTCTCCCTTTTCCACATCAATGATTGTTCTAGCTGTAGCCAAAAAGGGTCTACCAAGAATGACTGAGTTGTTTCCCTCTTCATCCATATCTAGGACCACAAAATCAGTTGGGAATATAAAGTTTCCCACTTTCACCAAGAGGTTCTCAACTACTCCATTTGGTATTTTGATGGATCTGTCAACAAGTTGGAGTGACATCCTTGTGGGTTTAAGCTCTTCAATCATCATTTTCTTCATCATGGTAAGGGGCATTAAGTTAATGCTTGCTCCCAGGTCACAAAGTGATTTGTCAATGGCCATGCTCCCAATCGTGCAGGGTATGAGGAAGCTGCCAGGATCTTTGAGTTTTGGTAGTAGCCCTTTTTGAATGATGGCACTGTACTCTTGAGTGAGAATCACTGTTTCTTTTTCTTGCCAACTTCTCTTCTTGGTGATCAATTCCTTAAGAAACTTTGCATATAATGGCATTTGTTCCAGAGCTTCTGCCAATGGGATGTTGATTTCGAGTTTCTTGAAGATTTCTAAGAACCTTGGGAATTGTTGGTCCTTTGCTCCTTTATGTATCCTAGTTGGGTATGGAAGCTTAGGTACATAAGCTTTTACTCCTTCATTTTTGTTCTCTTGTTGTAGATTCACATTCTCCTTGCTATCTTGGTTGCTTTCTTGACTGGTTGATTTGCCTTGTGGCTTGACAGCCCCTTTGCCTTTTTTAGATGTTGAAGCCTTTTCTTCATCTTGCATTTCCACTTGTTTTTCTACTGTGTCCTGCTCTTTGGGTTTTATTGCTTCTTTATTCGAACTTTCTCCAACTACCTTGCCACTCCTCAACTGCAGAGCTTTACATTCCTCTCTCGGGTTGGGTATTGTATCACTTGGGAGAACATTGGTTGGTCGTTCAGCTTGTTTGGCTAATTGTCCCACTTGTCGCTCAATATTCTTCATGGTGGCCTCATGTTCCTTTTGTCCCTTGGCTAAGGCTTGAGTGGTTTGAGCAAGTGCTTGCAAGGTTGCTTCAAGATTTGAGATTCTGGTCTCATGATGGTCAATTGGGGATATGATGGGGGTTGATTGTTGTTGGAAGTTGTTGGGTGGATTAGTGTGGTAATTTTGTGAGTTGGATGTTGGTGCAGGGAAGTTGTTTTGGTGAGTTTGTGAATTATTATGAGGTGGTTGATATGTGTTTTGTGTTTTTCTATATTGGTTAGTGTTAGTGGCATGGTGATTTTGGTTATTTGTGTTACGAGTGTGGTTGTGGTTGTTGTTCTTTTGCCAATGATTTTCACCCCACTTTAGATTGGGATGATTTTTCCAGGATGGGTTGTATGTATCACCATGAAATTCATCCTGAGAATTTGAAGTATTCTGCATGTACTAAACTTGTTCTTGAGGCTGTTCAACCATGGTCCCTTCACCTTGGCTCCATTCAAGTGATGATTGATTTGTTGTGTTCACTGATGCTAACTGGAGACCATTCATTCTCTTTGTTATCATTTCCATTTGTTGTTGGATTTGTTGGTGCATTAACTTATTTTGTGCCAAGATAGCGTCAACACCTTTAAGCTCCATTACGCCTTTCTTTGGGGCCGGGTTATGTTGCCTCTCTGATGAGTAATAATACTGATTGTTTGCCACAATCTCAATAAGGTCTTGAGCCTCCTCAGCAGTTTTCATCATGTTGAGTGATCCTCCTGATGAGTAGTCTAGTCCCTTCCCTGCTTCTAAGCTTAAGCCTTCATAGAAGTTTTGGAGTTTGACCCAATCACTAAACATGTCAGGTGGACATCTTCTCATTAGTGCCTTATATCTTTCCCAAGCTTCATACAATGATTCCCCTTCCATTTGCCTGAAAGTTTAAACCTCTGTCTTCAACTTGATGATTCTTTGAGGTGGGTAGAACTTTGCTAAAAATCTGCCCATAAGGTCATTCCAATTGTCGAGGCTTTCCTTGGGGAATGACTCTAGCCATTGAGTGGCCTTGTCCCTCAAAGAGAATGGGAATAGCAGCAGTTTGTAGACATCTGGATGCACTCCATTTGTCTTCACTGTGTTGCATATCCTCAGAAAAACAGACAAATGTTGATTTGGGTCTTCAAGAGGTCCCCCTCCATAGGAGCAGTTGTTTTGTACCAAAGTGATGAGTTGGGGTTTTAACTCAAAGTTATTGGCCTGAACACTTGGAGTGGCAATACTGCTCCCACAATGTCTTGGATCAGGGATGGTATAAGAAGATAGCACCCTTCTAGGTTGTCCATCATTGTTGTTGACCCCTCAAGGAGGATTGTGCATGTCGTCCTCCATGACTTGGTCTTCTCCCTCTGATTCCTCTTCACCAACTATCCCCTTTCCTCTTTCTGCTCTCCTTACCCTTCAGAGGGTTCTCTCGTCCTCAATATAAAGTCTATTAGCTCCTGACATACACGAACAAAACCAAAGTCACAAGTGAAACACTCTAGAACTAGAGTGGAATTGGAGTTAGTGAAACAAAGTATCAAACAGTTAGTGGGCTTAACAAAAAAACACTAAAAAAAATGCCTAATCTAAACCACCATTCACTTAATCATTGTCAATCTTTTCCAATCCCCGGCAACGGCGCCAAAAACTTGATACGTAAAAATTTGATTTCACGTATAACCGGCAAGTATACCGGGTCGTATCAAGTAATAAAACTCACTAAGAGTGAGGTCGATCCCACGGAGATTGGTAGATTAAGCAACTTTAGTTTAATGATGAATTTAGTCAAGCGAACATGGTTTTGATTTTATGAGCATTGTGACTTTTAAACATAATTGCAGGAATTTAAATGGCAAGGAATTTAAAGAACTGGAATATAGAAATAAAATGAAAGTAAATAACTGAAACTTAAAATGCAAGAAACTTAAATGACATCAAAGATAAATTGCAAGGAATTAAAGGTTGTAGAAATTTAAAGAGCATAAGAGCAAAGAGCAAGAAATAAAGAGACAGAATGTAGATGACAAGAATAATAAATTGCAAGAATGTAGAAGGGAAATGGGGTAATGGGTGTTCAAACAACTAAGAGCAAAAGAAATAAGAATTGATGATGGAAAGGATCATTAGGGATCAGAGATGCAAATTCTCATGAATTGATGTTGATCAATTCCTTCTCAATCATGGGTATAGATCCATGGCAAGTGGGTAATTGAATCCCAATCTCTTGGTGATCCAATTTCTCTCAACATAGCCAATTGCCACTCTCGTGATCTAATTGTTCATGAGAAGAGATGAAGCTCAATTTCAAATCCAAGCCACACAATTTCTAGAATCTCAACTTAGGGAGGTTACATCTCACATACCAACCAAAGTGTATTGATTAAGGAGATTATGAAAGGATGAACTCTAAACTGAACTATGTGGTTCATTTCTCAAATTCACCACATAATTCATATAGATTAACCCTTCTCTCGATGGTGGTTGAATCTTTGAAGAACAAGAATTTCCTCTTGGATTAACCACTTGAATTGAGAAGGAGAAGATGATTTATCAATGCATTCAAACAAGCAGAGCTCTTCCCCCTAATGAAAGTGGGGTTTAGTGAATCATAGCTCCAATTTCAACAACAATTGCCATAAATGAAAATTAAACTAAGTGTGAAGAAAGATGATGAAGAAGAAGAAAATGCTTAAAAACTCAAAAATGAAGAAGAAAAATTCCAAGAAGAACCAAAATAGCTCTCCGGGTATCCTTCTGAAAGTGCTAGAGAGTTCTCCAAGTAAAAGTGCTAGTAAGTGCTAAAAGTATAGAAATCTAAGTGTCAAAAAGTTCCTTTAAAGTACAAACTCCTTCTCTATTTATATTAGTCCTAAAACTCCTTCAAAGATCTTCAATTGGGCTAGCAATGTGGGCTTCCTCTTTGTTGAATTCTTGGCTCAATGGAAGAAATGTTTCTAGACATGGAAGGAGGAGTTCATTCATGATGCTTCTGGCCCAATGGCTTGGCGTTCTTGCCAATAACGCTAGCCTTAATGCACGTTGGCAACGTGCATTGTGTTTTCCTGGGGTGAGTAGCCCAAGTTGTTGCTAACAACTTGTTTTCCTTCTTCTTGACTCTACATTCATGCTTAATGTTGCCCAAAATTTGAGTATCAATCCTCTGCTTCAATATGGACTATCATACATCATTGGAAATCTCAGAGTGTCTTCTTTCTAATGCACTTAGAATCATCTTAATTGGAGCTTTGTAGCTCAAGTTATGCTTCCTCAAAGAAGGTAAGGTCAGGCTGCCAAGTTGTTGCCGAACACGCCCCTTTCTTCCCAAGTTGGCAACGTGCCAAACCTCCCAAGGCTGAGACATGGGGTTGGCGTTGTTGCTGAACACGCCCCCTTGTTGGCACGTTGGCAACGTGCTCGTTGCTTCCTCATGGGCTGCCTTCTAGCCTTTTTGAATTTCAACTTCATTTTCTTGTTTTTGGGGCCTAAAGATGACTCTGATTTGGCTTCAATTTTGCGCTCCACCATATACTATTATATACGGTTGGAAAGCTCTGAATGTTAGCTTTCCAACACAACTAGAAGCACTCAATTTGGATCTCTGTAGCTCAAGATATATTCCATTGAAGGGGACATTGTAACAACCCTAATTTTCGAGTATGCGAGATATTTTCTGAAGGCACGGATTTTGCCAGAAGATCAGTAAAGGGAACACCTCTTCTATATCAACAAGTATCTCAATCCTCATTGTCATTATGTCATCCTTAAGCTAGAACCTTTTCCGAGGCAAGCTCGATAACGCGGTCACGAAGAACATAGCTTTTGAACCGTATCGGTTAGGAGTTTTGATCCGATTTTTCGTAAATAGTCTCAGTTTGACGAACAGGACTCGATTCATGAGAGAAGAGAGATAATAGGGTAATATCATCATTATATGAGTATTAGAAGCTTCTTGAATGATATTATAAGGTTACCTGGTCTGTTTTAGTTAAAAACAGAAAATCGGTTTAACCGGGTTTACGGTTTACTGGTGCAGCTTAGCACCAGCACTCTCTGGTGACTTTAGCAATGCTAAGGCCTCATCATACATATTTTATTCTCATAATAAATATGTTACTAGTGTCATTTATGCTAGTAGCTCAGAAAATAATTTTTAGAGATATTTTTACGAGTGTTCCGATACACCTAGTTTTAGTTGTTATACACCTGAGATATTTTAATATTATTTTAATCCACCTCCAAGCCAACCAATCACAACTCACCCTACACCCCCAAAACCCCCAAGGCTGCCTCATTTGCTCATTGTGGCCGAAAATCACCAAGAGAAAAAGGAGAGAAAGTTCTTGGTTCATAAATCTTCAAAGCTTGATTTCTTTTGAACTAAAACTCAAATCAAAACTCCGATTTCACCAAAATGATCCTCTCTTCTTCCTCTACATAACCATGTGACTTATCAAGGCTGGATCACGGAATGTTATCAACTACTTGTGATGTGTTTATGTGTGGTTGTTTGTAACTGTTTTATATATTATTAGTTATGAATTGATTATGAATGATACCGTTTGTTAATCCAAATGTTTTTTCAAAAAAAAAAAAGTACCTCGTAAAATAACTACGCTTTTAACAACGAATCAGGCTCATATAATAAATAATAGATAATAATTAGGTAGACAAGTTGGTAGCGCTCAATTTCTAGTATGATCATGACGTACCAGAAATTGGGTCGTTACAATTTGGTATCAGAGCAGTTCGTTCCCAGTAGAGCCTGGGGAGTGGACTGACTATGCTTCATTGCATACTCTGCTTGTGTGTCTCATGCCGTTAGGGTATCTTTAAGATACATTTGGCATGAATGTCTATAAGTGCTCATTTTGGGAATGTTCATACTTAACTTGAGATATTAAGACTGATCACCTTAATATTGATTGTTTGGTGCGGATAAGACCTCAATGACTGTGAATAGGCATGGTTTAATCGAGTTCCGAACGACAAATTCGTGTCAGGTACAACTATTCTTATAGCCGTTATGATCTCCATGGCCATGGCTATGTGATATTTAGATGCTGTAAGGAACGAACTGATATCTTCGTCAGGATGGCTTGAAGGAAATAGACTACTTGAAGATGGATTCTTGCATGCGGCTGAAATTTTGAGGGCAAAATTTTCTTTTAGGAGGGTAGAATGTAACAACCCTAATTTTCGAGTATGCGAGATATTTTCTGAAGGCACGGATTTTGCCAGAAGATCAGTAAAGGGAACATCTCTTCTATATCAACAAGTATCTCAATCCTCATTGTCATTATGTCATCCTTAAGCTAGAACCTTGTGATGACAAGTCATCATATACCCATTTTCTATGCTTTTTCATACAAGAAATTGATGATTTGTGCTTAAATATTGAATGCTTTTGTGCTTAAATGATATATTTTCTTGATCTTTTAATTTTATAAATCTTGTAGGAAAAAAAAGAAGAAAAAGAAGCAAAGAAGCACAAAAAAGGAGAAAAAAAGAGCTTTGGAGCACACTTTGAAGTTGGAGCACACTTTGGAGGCTTAGGCCACGCTTTTAAAAGCGTGGTCCATTACCAAATTAATGAAGAATAGGCAAACAGCACACACTGCCCTGCTCTTGCCAAGGGCAGGGCAGAATCGTGATGCAAAGTGAGGTTGGAAGCAAGAATTTTCGCTAAGGTAAAATCTGGGCGCTCATAGCATGACCATGCCTCCTTCAAAGGGCTATAACTTGAGCTACAGACGTCCAATTGATGTGCTTTCAGTTGCGTTGGAAAGCTGACATTCAGAGCCTTCCAACGATATATAGAAATCCATATTTGGCGTAGAATTGAGGCAGGAACGAAAGGCATCTTTAAGGGCCAAAAATAAGCGAAAATAAACCAAAGTGCTTCCACCAAGGCTCGAAGCTGGAGCCTCACTGCAAAGCAAAGTAGCGTTTAAATTTTGGCTCTGCCCTCTTGGAGAGCAGGGCAATGTCGTGCTCTTCATGGAAAATCAAGGAAAAATTGCTCCTCAAGTGCTTTCAACAAGGATCGAACAAGGCACAATGAGGAAGCAAGGAACTAAGCCTTACTTTGGTGCCAAGAAAACCAAGGAAAAATAGTTGCGTGTGTATCAACCGAGTTTCGAACATGGGGTTTCACTTTTGGAAACATTGCCCTGCCCTCCGCGAGGGCAGGGCAGCATTTTGGTGATGCACACACGGGCACGATTCTGGCAGCACCAAGGCATGATTCTGGCGCACCGAGGCATGATTCTGGCAGCACCACAGCACGATTCTGGCGCACCAATTTTTCCTGCCCTGCCCTCCGCGAGGGCAGGGCAGCATTCTGCGCACCAAGCCTGCACCACGCCGCACCAACAACGCACCAAACACCAAATCCTGCCCTGCCCTCCGCAAGGGCAGGGCAGCCTCCTGGGAGCATCATGGGCCAAATCCAACCAAAATCTCATTTAAATTCAATTCCTCTCCAAATTGAATCAAGGCCATGCAAACCCATTTCTCCTCAAATCCAAAGCAAGCTAAGCCCACATCATCACTCAAAGGCACAATAACAAGCTAGAATTAGGATTTTCATTTGTTTTAATTTCATTTTCATTTTTCATTTTGTAAAGCCTATATAAAAGCATCAATTCCATCTTTGTAGGGGAGCTCTTTCCTTTATTTTTTTTCTGTCTTAAATCTGGGATTGAGAGTGAAGGAATTCTGTTTCCCTCTTGGTCTAAGATTTCTCTTGTTATTCTTCTGCAAAATTTCAGTGAATTGAGTTTTGGATCCAAGTTTTTCTCTACGGCTTTCATCTTTCTTTCTTCTTCAATTTGCTTTCTACTTTGATGAAGGAAGGGATTGAGATCTAGACTTGTTTTCTAGTCTCCTCCACCCCTGAGATCTTCAACTTTCCCTTAGTTATTGAAATTGAGCTGCATTTTACTTTCTGTTTCATTCCTCTTCTGCTACATTTACTTTTCTGCAATTTCCTTTCCTGCATTCTCCACTTTCACATCTTTGTTCACATTGAGCTAGATTTAATTTCCTGCACATTTACATTTTCTGCAATTTAAATTTCTAGTTGCTTAATCTATTGCTCTCTTTAATTTCCAGCACCCACTCCCCTTTACATTTAATGCAATTTATATTTCTTGTCATTTAAGATTCTAGCTATTTTACTTTCTTGCACTTTAAGTTTTATGCAATTTTACTTTCTGCAACTTTAAATTTCCTGTCATTTATAATTCTGTTGGTCACTTTTCACTCAAATCATCAATGTTAGCTTGACTAAACTAATCACGCACTAAACTTGCTTGATCCATCAATCCCTGTGGGATCGACCTCACTCTAAGTGAGTTATTACTACTTGATGCGACCTGGTACACTTGCCGGTTGGATTTGTGTGTTGGAAATTTGTTTTTCCGCAAAAACACCATCAAGTTTTTGGCGCCGTTGCCGGGGATTGATTAGATCAACAATGATTAAGTGGGTGAGAAGTCTAGATCAAGCATTTTTTTGTTTTTGTTCTCTGTTTTAAAGTGAAACCAAGGTGTTTGAGTTTTTGCCTCACTAAGAAATTCTCATCTCTGATATGAGTAATTTCAATTTTTCTTGGTGTTGTGTTTTTCAAAATTCAAATGGAGTTCACCTCATCTTTTAGTCAAACAAACTTCATGGGATATTGCCCGCCATCACAATATGATTCAAGTCAGTATTCTAATTATGGTTGGGAATATCACCAGGAAGACACAAATTCTGAGCACTCCAATCCATGGAGGTTTGCTTCAGAACCCCAAGATAAGCAAGAGAATTATGAGGGATACCAACCACCACCACAAAATGATTCATATCATTATCCTCATGGTGGATGGGAGTATCACCAAGAAACTGCAAATTCTGAGCAGTCAAATCACATGAAAAATTATCCACCCTCACTTCCCAGTTTCTCATTTGAAAATTCTTCATCAATTAACTATGCCTCAACACAAAATCCATCCCATGACTCACAACCAACACAAACTTCCACAAGCCAAGGACTCTCAAGGATTGAGTCCATGCTCAAAAGATGTTGGGAGGAGGAAAAGAAATTATGGAAAAGAAAGAGAACTTCTTCACAAACATGGAAGTGCACACAGCTCAATTGTTGAGAGCAACGAAGAAAGTGGAAAGGCAAGATGAGGAAGCCTCTGTGTCAAGCAAAATTTTAATGAAAAATGAGGTGGAGGAGGCATTTGATCCTGAACTTTTACATTCACAAGGGCCACTTGAGGTGACAATGAAACATAAAGATTCCCTCCCAGAGGCATTAATGGAAAATCATGAAGAAGAAAGGGAGGAAGACACTCAAGAGAAGTCAAACTCAAGTGAAGCAGAAAATCACATGAAGGAAGGGGTCATTGAACCATCACTGCAAGGAACTCTTGATGAAGACAAAACTCCAACAATTACACAACCACCAAGAATTGGACTCAAGGAAGTGAAGGCAATTGACAAAAACACCAAGAAGAGGATTGTGACCAAGATATCAAGGACAATATTCAAGAAAAGGTCAACTGCAAACAATCCTCCCCCTGATCAAGCAAGCAAGCTCAATCAAGCCAATTTCAAAAGAAAGCTTGCTGAAAGGAGACCAAGACAGAAGATAATAGCTGAAACTTCTCCTTCCTTGAAGTCATTCCTCTTAACCAATTGGAAGAAGAGGAAGAAAGTGAAGAACAACATGTCAAGCTAATGACACTAAAAGAGCACTTGTTGGGAGGTAACCCAACCGTAGGTAACATTTCTTCTCTGCTTTGTTTTCTTTTTGTGGTTTGTTTAAATTTCAATAAATTGGCATATGATTACATTCTAAGTTTGGTGTTGCCTTGCAACAAATTGTTTTCAATCTTTTTGGATGATTGCATCAAATAAAAAATGAAAGTGACGCACCAAGATTCTAAGTTTGGTGTGCCACTTATTTTTCTATGCAATTCATTCAAGCAACACCACTTGTTTACATAATCATAATGCCGCTGCAGTGTTATTTTTTTAGTTAGACAATTTTAGTTTTCTTGATTGTTTTAGTCATTTCCTTGTTTTTAATGCTTTCTTTTATTAACTGTGTTTGTTAATACATCACCCAAACATCCTTACTCATGACATATTCTTGGCTTGGTGATTGTATTTAACATATAACAGTTTCTTTTATTTAGTTTTAATTCAAATAAATTGACATATGGTTGCATTCTAAGTTTGGTGTTGCTATGCAACAAAATTTGGTTCAAATACTTACAAGATACTTGCATCAATTTCAAGAGAAAGTGTCACACTAAGTTTTGTGTGCCATTTATATTTTTATGCAATGTATCATGCACACCAACTTATATCTGCAATCACTATGTCTCTGTCTCTTGTGCCTTGATTTTTATCTTAAATTTTGCTTGCTCAAAACACATGTACTGCTAACATTTAATTGTGTGAGACATTCATGATCCATCTTAGCCCTATAGCCATTGTTCTAATTGATGCTTGAGGATGAGCAAGCATTCTGAGTTTGGTATGGGAAGGAGGAAAATGGGAGGAAAATGACAACAATAGAGAAGATGAACTACAAGGTTGTAAAGTTCCTTTTCCTCTCATTTGTTTCATAAACTGCATGATTGTCTTTACCTTCTCTGTATACATGTGTGTATGAATAAGCATAGCTTGAATTTTGATTTATAATATGTTGCTGTGGCATTATAACTACCAACTTGAATCCTGTGAATTCAAAAGCAGTAAAGCATCATGATCATAAACAAACAAGGAATTAAAGAAGAATTTAGCATGTGCATACAAGTATTGGAAAGCTAGTATGATTGATTGTTGCTCAATTGCATTGGATTTTATTTAATTGAAGTTTTTCATCTAGTACATTTTGTGAAATCTTTTGAAATCATGAAAACCTTGAAGAAGCAAATACAATTAAAGCAAGAAAAGAAAAAGGGAAAGAATGAGAAAGCTGAAGGCTCTGAGTACCAATGGCAATTTATTTGTTAAGTGCTTATGGTGTTTATGTATCAAGCCAAATGCTTGAAAACAAAACACTTAAAAGTCAAGGCTAGGCTCAAGTGCAAAAGCACTCCCTCAAAGCTCAAGGTTCTGAGCATCAATGATTAGAGAGTCAAGAAAAGAAAAAAATGATGAGCTTAATGAAGTCCTCTAATTAAATGCTTGTGGTGCTTATGTATCAAGTGGTAATACTTGAAAACAAAGCATTTAGAAGTCGTAGCTTTGTTATTAACTCATGGGGCAAAGCACCCAAAAGGAGAAGCTAAAAAGAAAAAAAAAAGAAGAAAAAAAAATTCAAAAGCTTGTTTCAAGGAAGAATCATAAGAAAAAGATTTCATAAAATGAGCTAGATAGAAGCATCAATCATTTACATCTCTTTTGTGATTGTAGCATGCATAGAAAACTAGCTTGCCATGAACATTAACTTGCTACTCTTCTTACCTTGGATTGTCAATTTCTATTGCATGATTCTTTTCTTGCTTGGGGACAAGCAAGGTTTAAGTTTGGTGTTGTGATGACAAGTCATCATATAGCCATTTTCTATGCTTTTTCATACAAGAAATTGATGATTTGTGCTTAAATATTGAATGCTTTTGTGCTTAAATGATATATTTTCTTGATCTTTTAATTTTATAAATCTTGTAGGAAAAAAAGAAGAAAAAGAAGCAAAGAAGCACAAAAAAGGAGAAAAAAAGAGCTTTGGAGCACACTTTGAAGTTGGAGCACACTTTGGAGGCTTAGGCCACGCTTTTAAAAGCGTGGCCCATTACCAAATTAATGAAGAATAGGCAAACAGCACACACTGCCCTGCTCTTGCCAAGGGCAGGGCAGAATCGTGATGCAAAGTGAGGTTGGAAGCAAGAATTTTCGCTAAGGTAAAATCTGGGCGCTCACAGCATGACCATGCCTCCTTCAAAGGGCTATAACTTGAGTTACAGATGTCCAATTGATGTGCTTTCAGTTGCGTTGGAAAGCTGACATTCAGAGCTTTCCAACGATATATAGCAATCCATATTTGGCGTAGAATTGAGGCAGGAACGAAAGGCATCTTTAAGAGCCAAAAATAAGCGAAAATAAACCAAAGTGCTTCCACCAAGGCTCGAAGCTGGAGCCTCACTCCAAAGCAAAGTAGCGTTTAAATTTCTGCTCTGTCCTTGATTAGCGGATAATTTGTACGCTTTTTGGCATTGTTTTTAGTATGTTTTTAGTATCTTTTAGTTAGTTTTTAGTATATTTTTATTAGTTTTTAATTAAAATTCACTTTTCTGGACTTTACTATGAGTTTGTGTGTTTTTCTATGATTTCAGGTATTTTCTAACTGAAATTGAAGGTTCTGAGCAAAAATCTGATCCAGAGACCAAAAAGGACTGCAGATGCTGTTGGATTCTGACCTCCCTGCACTCGAAGTGGATTTTCTAGAGCTACAGAAGCCCAATTGGCGCGCTCTCAATGGCGTTGGAAAGTAGACATCCTGGGCTTTCCAGCAATATATGATAGTCCATACTTTGCCCAAGATTTGATGGCCCAAACCGGCGTAGCAATTCGGCCTCAGAAATTCCAGCGTTAAACGCCGGAACTGGCATAAAACTTGGAGTTAAACGCCCAAACTGGCATGAAAGCTGGCGTTTAACTCTAGAAAAGATCTCTACACGAAAATGCTTCATTGCTCAGCCCAAGCACACACCAAGTGGGCCCGGAAGTAGATTTTTCTGTCATTTACTCATTTCTGTAAACCTTAGAATACTAGTTTACTATTAATAGGATCTTTTGACATTGTATCTATACCTGAGGACCTCATGACATTTTTTACACGTTTCTTGTGTACTTTCCACAGCATGAGTCTCTAAACCCCATGGTTGGGGGTGAGGAGCTATGCTGTGTCTTGATGGATTAATGCAATTACTACTGTTTCTTATGCAATCATGCTTGCTTCCATTCTAAGATAACACTTGTTCTTAATCCGGATGAATGTGATGATCCGTGACAATCATCATCATTCTCAACTATGAACGTGTGCTTGACAACCACCTCCGTTCTACCTTAGATTGAGTAGTTATCTCTTGGATTCTTTAATCGGAATCTTCGTGGTATAAGCTAGAACTGATGGCGGCATTCAAGAGAATCCGGAAGGTCTAAACCTTGTCTGTGGTATTCTGAGTAGGATTCAATGACTGGATGACTGTGACGTGCTTCAAACTCCTGAAGGCGGGGCGTTAGTGACAGACGCAAAAGAATCACTGGATTCTATTCCGGCCTGATTGAGAACCGACAGATGGATAGCCGTGCCGTGACAGGGTGCGTTGAACATTTCCAATGAGAGGATGGGAGGTAGCCACTGACAACGGTGAAACCCTACATACAGCTTGCCATGGAAGGAGCCTTGCGTGTTTGATGAAGAAGACAGTAGGAAAGCAGAGATTCAGAAGATGGAGCATCTCCAAAACCCCAGCCTATTCTCCATTACTGCAATACAAGTGACCATTTCATGTTCTTTTGCTTTTTACAATCAATCCTGATAATTTCTGATCTCCTGACTAAGATTTACAAGATAACCATAGCTTGCTTCAAGCCGACAATCTCCGTGGGATCGACCCTTGCTCACGCAAGGTATTACTTGGACGACCCAGTGCACTTGCTGGTTAGTTGTGCGGGATTGCAAAAGTGTGATTGCAATTTCGTGCATCAAGTTTTTGGCGCCGTTGCCGGGGATTGTTCGAGTTTGGACAACTGACGGCTTATCTTGTTGCTTAGATTAGGACTATTTTATTTTTGTTGGTTTAGAGTCTTTTAGTTGAGTCTAATTTCATATTCTAAGTTTGGTGTCAATTGCATGCTTTTGTCTTTCTTTTTAAATTTTCGTTTTTGCATGTCCTTAGTCCCTTTTTGATTCATAAAAATTCTAAGTTTGGTGTCCTCTTTGTGTTTTCCTTCTAAAATTTTCGAAAAATTTGTGTTTGATTTCTGAAAATTTTAAGTTTGGTGTCTTTTTGTGTTTTTCTCTTTCCTCTTTTCAAAAATCAAATCTTTTTCATAAAAATTTTTTTTCAATCATATCTTTTTAATTGCTGTTTTCAAAATCTTTTTAATTAACTAATTGATTCAGTTCTCAATTTGCTTTGATCTCATTTTCCTTTTGATTTTCGAATTTTCCTTTTGTTTTATTTTATTTTATTTTATTTTTTTCGGTTATTTAAAAAAAATAAAAATACACAAAATTTATCTCTTTGCAGTCATTATCATTTCCCTTTTGTCCATTATGGACTTAAGTGGAATTAATCAGTCCAAAAGGACTCTGGGGTCATATGCTAACCCCATTACAGCTGCATATGGGAGTAGCATCTGTACACCTCCCATCAAAGCAAGCAGCTTTGAACTAAATCCTCAACTCATTATCATAGTGCAGCAAAATTGCCAGTATTCCGGTCTTCCACAGGAAGAACCTACTGAGTTTCTGGCACAGTTTTTACAAATTGCTGACACAGTACATGATAAAGAGGTGGATCAGGATGTCTACAGACTATTACTGTTTCCATTTGCTGTAAAAGATCAAGCTAAAAGGTGGTTAAATAACCAACCTACAGCAAGCATAAAGACATGAAAACAGTTGTCAGACAAATTCCTGAATCACTTTTACCCTCCAAAGAGGATGACACAGCTAAGGCTGGACATCCAAGGCTTTAAACAAGAGGATAATGAATCCCTTTACAATGCCTGGGAGAGCTATAGAGGTATGCTAAGGAAATGTCCCTCCTAAATGTTTTCAGAGTGGGTGCAGTTAGACATTTTCTACTATGGGCTTACAGAAAAAGCTCAGATGTCCTTAGACCACTCAGCTGGTGGATCTATACACATGAGGAAGACAATTGAAGAAGCTCAAGAGCTTATAGACACTGTTGCTAGAAACCAATACTTATATTCTAGCAATGAGTTCGTTCCAAATGAGGAGGTCATGACAGTAGTCACTGACCCTAATCCTCAAGAACAGATAATTGAGCTTAATCAACAATTGCTCCTGATGACAGAACAGTTAGCAGAATTTAAAGAGATGCTCCATGAAACTAAAGTTGCTAATAAAAGCATAGAACTACAGTTGAATCAAGCAAAACAGCAAATATCTAAACAGATAACAGAGGAGTGTCAAGCAGTTCAATTGAGGAGTGGGAAGACCTTGAATAACACTGCTCAAAGGAGCAAAAGGCCAAACAAGGAACAAATGACAGAGGACAACCAAACCACTGTTCAAAATCCCTCTGAGGACAGTAAGAGCCCAGAGAGGAATTTTATTGGCGTTCAAACGCCAGAAAGGGAAGGAAAGCTGGCGTTAAACGCCCATTCCTTGCCCAGTTCTGGCGTTCAAACGCCAGAAAAGGGAGAGAAGTTGGCGTTTAACGCCCAAACTTCACCCATTCCTGGCGTTCAAACGCCAAGGGAAAATCAGACACCTGAGAGTGCTGACAGTAATCCCTCTAAAAAGGCTTCTTCAACCACTTCTGTAAGGAATAAACCTGCAGCATCTAAGGTTGAAGAATATCAAGCCAAGATGCCTTATCCTCAGAAACTCCGCAAAGCGGAACAGGATAAGCAATTTGCCCGCTTTGCAGACTATTTAAGGACTCTTGAAATAAAGATTCCGTTTGCAGAGGCACTTGAGCAAATACCTTCTTATGCGAAGTTCATGAAAGAGATCTTAAGTCATAAGAAGGAGTGGAGAGAAACTGAGAAAGTGTTTCTCACTGAAGAATGCAGTGCAGTCATTCTGAAAAGCTCACCAGAAAAGCTTCAAGATCCTGGAAGCTTCCTGATATCATGCACATTAGAAGGCACTTGCACCAAGACAGCCCTATGTGATCTTGGAGCAAGCATCAATTTAATACCTGCATCCACTGTCAGAAAGCTTGGGTTGACTGGAGAAGTCAAACCAACCAGGATATGCCTCCAACTTGCTGATGGCTCCATTAAGCACCCATCAGGCATAATAGAGGACATGATTGTCAAGGTTGGGCCATTTGCCTTTCCCACTGACTTTGTAGTGCTGGAAATGGAGGAGCACAAGAGTGCAACTCTCATTCTAGGAAGACCTTTCCTAGCAACTGGACGAACTCTTATTGATGTACAAAAAGGGGAAGTAACCTTGAGAGTCAATGAGGATGAGTTCAAGTTGAATGCTGTAAAAGCTATGCAGCATCCAGACACACCAAATGACTGCATGGGCGCTGACATTATTGACTCTCTGGTAGAAGAGATCAATATAGCTGAAAGCCTAGAATCAGAGCTTGAGGACATCTTCAAAGATGCTCAACCTGATCAAGAAGAACCAGAGGAGGCAAAGGAATTTTCGAAAATTCCTCAGGAAGAGGATAAGCCTCCTAAGCCTGAACTCAAACCACTACCACCATCCCTGAAATATGCATTTCTGGGAGAGGGTGACACCTTTCCAGTAATTATAAGCTCTGCTTTAAATTCACAGGAAGAGGAAGCACTGATTCAAGTGCTAAGGACACACAAGACAGCTCTTGGGTGGTCCATAAGTGATCTCAAGGGTATTAGCCCAGCTAGATGCATGCACAAGATCCTGTTGGAGGATAATGCCAAACCAGTGGTCCAACCACAGAGGAGGCTAAATCCTGCCATGAAGGAGGTGGTGCAGAAAGAGGTTACTAAGTTACTAGAGGCTGGGATTATTTATCCTATTTCTGATAGCCCCTGGGTGAGCCCTGTCCAAGTTGTTCCCAAAAAGGGAGGCATGACAGTGGTTCATAATGAAAAAAATGAACTGGTCCCTACAAGGACAGTCACAGGGTGGCGCATGTGTATTGACTACAGAAGGCTCAACACAGCCACCAGAAAGGATCATTTTCCTTTACCATTCATAGACCAAATGCTAGAAAGACTAGCTGGTCATGATTACTACTGCTTTTTGGATGGTTATTCAGGCTACAACCAAATTGCAGTAGATCCTCAGGACCAAGAGAAGACAGCATTCACTTGCCCTTCTGGCGTGTTTGCCTATAGGAGGATGCCTTTGGGTCTGTGCAATGCACCTGCAACCTTTCAAAGGTGCATGCTCTCTATCTTCTCAGATATGGTAGAGAAATTTCTGGAAGTCTTCATGGATGACTTCTCAGTATATGGAGACTCATTCAGCTCCTGTCTTAACCACCTATCACTTGTCTTGAAAAGGTGCCAAGAGACTAACCTGGTTTTAAACTGGGAGAAATGTCACTTTATGGTGACTGAAGGAATTGTCCTTGGGCACAAAATTTCAAGCAGGGGAATAGAGGTGGATAAGGCAAAGGTAGAGGTAATTGAAAAATTACCACCACCTGCCAATGTTAAGGCAATCAGAAGCTTTCTGGGGCATGCAGGGTTTTATAGAAGGTTTATAAAGGATTTTTCGAAAATTGCAAAACCTCTAAGTAACCTGCTAGCTGCTGACACGCCATTTGTGTTTGACACACAGTGTCTGCAGGCATTTGAGACCCTGAAAGCTAAGCTGGTCACAGCACCAGTCATCTCTGCACCAGATTGGGCATTACCATTTGAATTAATGTGTGATGCCAGTGACCATGCCATTGGTGCAGTGTTGGGACAGAGGCATAACAAACTTCTGCATGTCATTTATTATGCCAGCCGTGTTCTAAATGGTGCACAGAAGAATTACACAACCACAGAAAAAGAACTACTTGCAGTGGTCTATGCCATTGACAAGTTTAGATCCTACCTAGTGGGATCAAAGGTGATTGTGTACACTGACCATGCTGCTCTTAAATACTTACTCACAAAGCAGGATTCAAAACCCAGGCTTATAAGATGGGTGTTGCTTCTGCAAGAGTTTGATATAGAAATAAGGGACAGAAAAGGGACAGAGAACCAAGTAGCTGATCATCTGTCCCGAATAGAACCAGTAGCTGGGGCGTCCCTCCCTTCTACTGAGATCTCTGAGACTTTCCCAGATGAGCAACTCTTTGCCATTCAGGAAGCTCCATGGTTTGCAGATATTGCAAACTATAAGGCTGTGAGGTTCATACCCAAGGAGTACAGCAGAGTGCAAAGAAAGAAATTAATTTCAGATGCCAAGTACTACCTCTGGGATGAACCATATCTCTTTAAGAGATGTGCTGACGGAGTGATCCGCAGATGTGTACCCAGAGAAGAAGCACGAAGAATCCTATGGCACTGCCATGGATCACAGTATGGAGGGCATTTTGGAAGTGAGCGAACAGCCACTAAAGTCCACCAGTGTGGCTTCTACTGGCCTACTCTCTATAAAGACTCCCGAGAGTTTGTGCGTAACTGTGACAGTTGCCAAAGAGCTGGTAACCTGCCTCACGGATATGCCATGCCTCAACAGGGGATATTAGAGATAGAATTGTTTGATGTATGGGGAATTGATTTCATGGGACCATTCCCACCATCATACTCAAACACTTACATTCTGGTGGCAGTGGACTATGTATCTAAGTGGGTAGAAGCAATTGCTACACCCACTAATGATACCAAGACCGTGCTCAAATTTCTCCAGAAACACATCTTCAGCAGATTTGGTGTTCCCAGAGTACTAATCAGTGATGGGGGCTCTCATTTCTGCAACAAACAGCTATACTCTGCTATGGTTAGATATGGAATTAGCCATAAAGTGGCAACTGCGTATCATCCACAGACAAATGGGCAAGCTGAAGTCTCTAACAGAGAGCTAAAAAGAATCCTAGAACGGACTGTGATAGCCCGAAGAAAGGATTGGGCAAAGAGCTTGGATGATGCTCTGTGGGCATACAGAACAGCATTCAAGACTCCTATAGGAACTTCTCCATACCAATTGGTGTATGGGAAGGCCTGTCATTTGCCTGTGGAACTGGAACATAAAGCCTACTGGGCAACCAGATTCCTAAACATGGATGCACAGTTAGCTGGTGAAAAAAGATTGCTCCAGCTAAATGAGCTAGAGGAGTTCAGACTCAATGCCTTTGAAAATGCAAAAATTTATAAGGAAAAGGCAAAGAAATGGCATGACAAGAGATTGTCAACCAGAGTCTTTGAGCCAGGACAAAAAGTTCTGCTCTTTAACTCTAGGCTCAAGTTGTTTCCAGGAAAACTCAAATCCCGGTGGAGGGGTCCGTATGTGATCACAGGAGTCTCACCATATGGGTATGTTGAGCTTCAAGATACTGATTCTGACAAAAAGTTCATCGTTAATGGACAGAGAATCAAGCATTATCTTGAAGGAAATTTTGAGCAGGAGTGCTCAAAACTGAGACTTGAATGATTCTCAGTGAAAGTCCAGCTAAAGACAGTAAAGAAGCGCTTGCTGGGAGGCAACCCAGTCATTAGGAAGTTGTATGAATTGTTCTTACAGAGGCAAGTATCAAAAATGAAGGAATTCACAGAGTTACAGAAGGATTCAGCTCAAAAAGCAGAGGAAATGAGCTTACTGGCCAAAAAACGCCAGTAAGGGGCATTTTGGGCGTTAAACGCCAGAATGGGTATCATTCTGGGCGTTTAACGCCAGTAATGGTACCATTTTGGGCGTTAAACGCCAGAATGGGCACCATTCTGGGCGTTTAACGCCAGGTGTGCAGCATCCTGGGCGTTTTGGAAAAACGCCCAGTGACAAAGGATTTCTGGCGTTTAACGCCAGCCAGGGCACCTGGCTGGGCGTTAAACGCCCAAAAAGGGCAACAAATGGGCGTTAAACGCCAGAATGGGTGCCATTCTGGGCGTTTAACGCCAGCAAGGTGGGGGGGACCACAATTTCGTTTTCAAATCAAATTTTTTCAAACTTTCCCTTTCTTACCCAGACTTTTCTACAAAATCACACTTCAATCATTCATCATTCACTTTCAAATCTTCAAAAATCAAAACCATTTTTCAAATTTATTTCAAATCAATTACAAACATTGTTCAAAAATCTCACCCTTTTTCTCAATTTCTTTTCATATCTTCTCAAATCTCCTTTCAAATTTCTCTTTTTTTCGAAAACTCCCCTCCCCACCTTATAAATACACGTTTGTCCTCCTCTTTCAACCACACCATTCGAATTTCCTCTTCCTCCCCCTCTCTTCTCTCTTTTCTTTTGCTTGAGGACAAGTAACCCTCTAAGTTTGGTGTGCTTTTCCGTGATCACTAAGCCAAGATTCATCAATATCATGGCTCCCAAGGGAAAACAAACCAATTTAAGAGGCAAGAAAGAGAATAATCCAAAGAATCTTTGGAATCAAGAGAAGTTCTTAACTAAAGAACATGAAGACCATTATCACAAAATAATGGGTCTGAGGTCAGTGATCCCGGCAGTTAAATTTGATCTGAAAGAAGATGAATATCCGGGGATCCAAGAGCAAATTCGAAACAGAGGATGGGAAGTTCTAACCAATCCTGAGACAAAGGTTGGAAGGAACATGGTTCAGGAATTCTACTCAAATCTGTGGCTGACAGATAAGCAGAGAATGACTAGAACTGCTTACCATACCTACAGAACTATGGTCAGAGGGAAAGTAATGTACTTCCATCTGGACAAGATAAGAGAAATCTTCAAACTACCTCAACTGCAAGATGATCCTGACTCCTTTAATAGGAGGATGGTGAGAGTAGATAAAGGGTTGGATCAAGTTCTAGAGGACATAAGCCTCCCTGGAACTAAGTGGATAACCAATTCTAAGGGTGTCCCTAACCAACTCAAGAGGGGAGACCTCAAGCCAATTGCAAGAGGTTGGCTAGACTTCATTGGGCGTTCCATATTGCCCAATAGCAACCGTTCTGAGGTCACCATCAAGAGGGCAGTGATGATTCATTGCATTATGCTTGGAAAAGAAGTGGAGGTTCATCATGTGATTGCTTGTGAGATCTACACAATTGCAAATAAAAATTCCACTGAAGCCAAACTGGCTTACCCAAGCTTAATCTCCTTGCTCTGTAAAGAGGCTGGGGTGAAGATGGGAGTAGATGAATTCATACCCATTGAACACCCAATTACCAAGAAGTCAATGGAAGGACAAGTGCAAGACAATTCTATCAAAAGGAGGGCGCAGGAGTTCCTCCCTGAATTTCCTGAAATTGACTACTGGGCCAGCCTGGAAGCATCTATCACCAAGTTGCAAGAGACTATGGAGCAACTTAAGGAAGAACAGCAGAATCAGAACTGCATGCTCTGCAAATTGCTGAAGGAACAAGAGAAGCAGGGGCGTGAAATCCAAGAGATGAAACGCCAAAAGCTCTCCTCTCAAGCTGAGGGAGCATCCACTTCTCAAAATCAAGGTTGTTGAGTCCTAACTCTGTGAAAACCTCTATCATTAGGAGCCTATTTTTTCCGTTTTTCTTCTGTTTTCTATTCTTATTTTTATTTTTATCTTATATCTATATTTGAGTCTTGTTCTTAATTCATAATTAATAAGATTGAAATTTATGCCTTAAAGTTATGAATGTCCTATGAATCCATCACCTCTCTTAAATGAAAAATGCTTTAATCACAAAAGAACAAGAAGTACAGGATTTCGAAATTTATCTCTAAAACTAGTTGAATTAGTTTGATGTGGTGACAATACTTTTTGTTTTCTGAATGAATGCTTGAACAGTGCATATGTCTCTTGAATTTGTTGTTTTAAGAATGATAAAATTGTTGGCTCTTGAAAGAATGATGGAAAAGGAGAACTGTTATTGAGGATCTGAAAAATCATCAAAATGATTCTTGAAGCAAGAAAAAGCAGTGAATACAAAAAAAAATTTCGAAAAAAAAAAGAAGAAAAGAAAAAAAAGAAAAAGAAAGAAAAAGAAAGAAATAAAGTTGTGAACCAAAGCAAAAAGAGTGTGCTTAAGAACCCTGGACACCTCTAATTGGGGACTTTAGCAAAGCTGAGTCACAATCTAAAAAGGTTCACCCAATTATGTGTCTGTGGCATGTATGTATCCGGTGGTAATACTGGAAGACAGAGTGCTTTGGGCCACAGCCAAGACTCATGCACTAGCTATGTTCAAGAATCAATATACTTAACTAGGAGAATCAATAACAATATCTGAGTTCTGAGTTCTTATAGATGCCAATCATTCTGAACTTCAAAGGATAGAGCGAGATGCCAAAACTGTTCGGAGGCAAAAAGCTACTAGTCCCGCTCATCTAATTGGTGCTATGTTTCTTTGATATTTTGGAGTCTATAGTATATTCTCTTCTTTTTATCCTATTTTGATTTTCAGTTGCTTGGGGACAAGCAACAATTTAAGTTTGGTGTTGTGATGAGCGGATAATTTGTACGCTTTTTGGCATTGTTTTTAGTATGTTTTTAGTATCTTTTAGTTAGTTTTTAGTATATTTTTATTAGTTTTTAATTAAAATTCACTTTTCTGGACTTTACTATGAGTTTGTGTGTTTTTCTATGATTTCAGGTATTTTCTGACTGAAATTGAAGGTTCTGAGCAAAAATCTGATCCAGAGACCAAAAAGGACTGCAGATGCTGTTGGATTCTGACCTCCCTGCACTCGAAGTGGATTTTCTGGAGCTACAGAAGCCCAATTGGCGCGCTCTCAATGGCGTTGGAAAGTAGACATCCTGGGCTTTCCAGCAATATATGATAGTTCATACTTTGCCCAAGATTTGATGGCCCAAACCGGCGTAGCAATTCGGCCTCAAAAATTCCAGCGTTAAACGCCGGAACTGGCATAAAACTTGGAGTTAAACGCCCAAACTGGCATGAAAGCTGGCGTTTAACTCCAGAAAAGGTCTCTACACGAAAATGCTTCATTGCTCAGCCCAAGCACACACCAAGTGGGCCCGGAAGTGGATTTTTCTGTCATTTACTCATTTCTGTAAACCTTAGGATACTAGTTTACTATTAATAGGATCTTTTGACATTGTATCTATACCTGAGGACCTCATGACATTTTTTACACGTTTCTTGTGTACTTTCCACAGCATGAGTCTCTAAAACCCATGGTTGGGGGTGAGGAGCTCTGCTGTGTCTTGATGGATTAATGCAATTACTACTGTTTCTTATGCAATCATGCTTGCTTCCATTCTAAGATAACACTTGTTCTTAATCCGGATGAATGTGATGATCCGTGACAATCATCATCATTCTCAACTATGAACGTGTGCTTGACAACCACCTCCGTTCTACCTTAGATTGAGTAGTTATCTCTTGGATTCTTTAATCAGAATCTTCGTGGTATAAGCTAGAACTGATGGCGGCATTCAAGAGAATCCGGAAGGTCTAAACCTTGTCTGTGGTATTCTGAGTAGGATTCAATGACTGGATGACTGTGACGTGCTTCAAACTCCTGAAGGCGGGGCGTTAGTGACAGACGCAAAAGAATCACTGGATTCTATTCCGGCCTGATTGAGAACCGACAGATGGATAGCCGTGCCGTGACAGGGTGCGTTGAACATTTCCAATGAGAGGATGGGAGGTAGCCACTGACAACGGTGAAACCCTACATACAGCTTGCCATGGAAGGAGCCTTGCGTGTTTGATGAAGAAGACAGTAGGAAAGCAGAGATTCAGAAGATGGAGCATCTCCAAAACCCCAGCCTATTCTCCATTACTGCAATACAAGTGACCATTTCATGTTCTTTTGCTTTTTACAATCAATCCTGATAATTTCTGATCTCCTGACTAAGATTTACAAGATAACCATAGCTTGCTTCAAGCCGACAATCTCCGTGGGATTGACCCTTGCTCACGCAAGGTATTACTTGGACGACCCAGTGCACTTGCTGGTTAGTTGTGCGGGATTGCAAAAGTGTGATTGCAATTTCGTGCATCAGTCCTCTTGGAGAGCAGGGCAATGTCGTGCTCTTCATGGAAAATCAAGGAAAAATTGCTCCTCAAGTGCTTTCAACAAGGATCGAACAAAGCACCATGAGGAAGCAAGGAACTAAGCCTTACTTTGGTACCAAGAAAACCAAGGAAAAATAGTTGCGTGTGTATCAACCGAGTTTCGAACATGGGGTTTCACTTTTGGAAACATTGCCCTGCCCTCCGCGAGGGCAGGGCAGCATTTTGGTGATGCACACATGGGCACGATTCTGGCAGCACCAAGGCATGATTCTGGCGCACCAAGGCATGATTCTGGCAGCACCACAGCACGATTCTGGCGCACCAATTTTTCCTGCCCTGCCCTCCGCGAGGACAGGGCAGCATTCTGCGCACCAAGCCTGCACCACGCCGCACCAACAACGCACCAAACACCAAATCCTGCCCTGCCCTCCGCAAGGGCAGGGCAGCCTCCTGGGAGCATCATGGGCCAAATCCAACCAAAATCTCATTTAAATTCAATTCCTCTCCAAATTGAATCAAGGCCATGCAAACCTATTTCTCCTCAAATCCAAAGCAAGCTAGGCCCACATCATCACTCAAAGGCACAATAACAAGCTAGAATTAGGATTTTCATTTGTTTTAATTTCATTTTCATTTTTCATTTTGTAAAGCCTATATAAAGGCATCAATTCCATCTTTGTAGGGGAGCTCTTTCCTTTATTTTTTTTCTGTCTTAAATCTGGGATTGAGAGTGAAGGAATTCTGTTTCCCTCTTGGTCTAAGATTTCTCTTGTTATTCTTCTGCAAAATTTCAGTGAATTGAGTTTTGGATCCAAGTTTTTCTCTACGGCTTTCATCTTTCTTTCTTCTTCAATTTGCTTTCTACTTTGATCAAGGAAGGGATTGAGATCTAGACTTGTTTTCTAGTCTCCTCCACCCCTGAGATCTTCAACTTTCCCTTAGTTATTGAAATTGAGCTTCATTTTACTTTCTGTTTCATTCCTCTTCTGCTACATTTACTTTTCTGCAATTTCCTTTCCTGCATTCTCCACTTTCACATCTTTGTTCACATTGAGCTAGATTTAATTTCCTGCACATTTACATTTTCTGCAATTTAAATTTCTAGTTGCTTAATCTATTGCTCTCTTTAATTTCCAGCACCCACTCCCCTTTACATTTAATGCAATTTATATTTCTTGTCATTTAAGATTCTAGCTATTTTACTTTCTTGCACTTTAAGTTTTATGCAATTTTACTTTCTGCAACTTCAAATTTCCTGTCATTTATAATTCTGTTGGTCACTTTTCACTCAAATCATCAATGTTAGCTTGACTAAACTAATCACCCACTAAACTTGCTTGATCCATCAATCCCTGTGGGATCGACCTCACTCTAAGTGAGTTATTACTACTTGATGCGACCCGGTACACTTGCCGGTTGGATTTGTGTGTTGGAAATTTGTTTTTCCGCAAAAACACCATCACCTTTTCCGAGGCAAGCTCGATAATGCGGTCACGAAGAACATAGCTTTTGAACCGTATCGGTTAGGAGTTTTGATCCGATTTTTCGTAAATAGTCTTAGTTTGACGAACAGGACTCGATTCATGAGAGAAGAGAGATAATAGGGTAATATCATCATTATATGAGTATTAGAAGCTTCTTGAATGATATTATAAGGTTACCTGGTCTGTTTTAGTTAAAAACAGAAAATCGGTTTAACCGGGTTTACGGTTTACTGGTGCAGCTTAGCACCAGCACTCTCTGGTGACTTTAGCAATGCTAAGGCCTCATCATACATGTTTTATTCTCATAATAAATATGTTACTAGTGTCATTTATGCTAGTAGCTCAGAAAATAATTTTTAGAGATATTTTTACGAGTGTTCCGATACACCTAGTTTTAGTTGTTATACACCTGAGATATTTTAATATTATTTTAATCCACCTCCAAGCCAACCAATCACAACTCACCCTACACCCCCAAAACCCCCAAGGCTGCCTCATTTGCTCATTGTGGCCAAAAATCACCAAGAGAAAAAGGAGAGAAAGTTCTTGGTTCATAAATCTTCAAAGCTTGATTTCTTCTGAACTAAAACTCAAATCAAAACTCCGATTTCACCAAAATGATCCTCTCTTCTTCCTCTACATAACCATGTGACTTATCAAGGCTGGATCACGGAATGTTATCAACTACTTGTGATGTGTTTATGTGTGGTTGTTTGTAACTGTTTTATATATTATTAGTTATGAATTGATTATGAATGATACCGTTTGTTAATCCAAATGTTTTTTCAAAAAAAAGTACCTCGTAAAATAACTACGCTTTTAACAACGAATCAGGCTCATATAATAAATAATAGATAATAATTAGGTAGACAAGTTGGTAGCGCTCAATTTCTAGTATGATCATGACGTACCAGAAATTGGGTCGTTACAGACATGGTCAGGCTGCTAAAATCGCAGGCGTTTTTGGCAAACACGCCTTTGTATTTCCAAGTTGCCAACGCCTTCAAATTCTGAAGCTCTAAATGAAGCCCGCTTTTGAAGCTTTAAACGAATGTCAACCCCATACTATGATATATGGTTGGAAAGCTCTGGATGTCTACTTTCCAATGCCGTTGAGAGTGCATCATTTGAAGGTCCACAACTCAAGATATACTCCATGGAAGAGGGCAAGGTCAGGCTGCCAGGGTTGCTGCGTTGTTTGATGAACACGCCCATGCAATCCCAAGTTGGCAACGTGCTCTCTCTCTGTCTCTTAGCTCTAGGCTTGCTGCATTGTTGCCACACACGCCCTTATAATTTCAAGTTAGCAACGTGCTAACTTCATTCTCCTAGCATCAAGCTTTGCTTGCTATGTTGCCAAGGAACACGCCTTCAGAACTTGGCGTTGGCAACGTGAATCTCCCTTTCCTGGGCCAAGTCTTCTATTCAGCGTTGTTTGCCTGCGTTGTCCTCAAACACCCCCCTCATCTCTAGGCTGGCAACGTGCTCGAGGCTCTGGACTAGCTCTCCAAATAGCTTGTCACGTTGCCTTGGAACATGCCTTAGGAGGCTGGCGTTGGCAACGTGCATGCTTCTTCCACTGGGCAAGCTTTCTTGCCTAGCGTTGGCATTGGACACGCCAATACATCCTCAAGTTGGCAACGTGCTCGAATGAGCTTCTCCAGGGCTGCATCCTAGCTTGGCTTTGCTTGCTACGTTGCCCACAAACACGCCTTTGGAAGCTGGCGTTGGCAACGTGCTCGAGCCTTCCTCAAGGCTCCATGCTTGTTGCTTGGCGTTGTCCTTGAACACGCCTATGTTTCCTGGCGTTGGCAACGTGGGTGGAGATCTAAGGCTTGCTGCGTTGCCTTGAAACACGCCAATGAAGAGTGGCGTTGGCAACGTGCTCGATGGGTGGAGATCCAAGGTGTGGTGCCTGCCAAGCTTTCCTTCCTGGCGTTGCCTTGAAACACGCCAATGAAGAGTGGCGTTGGCAACGTGCTCGATGGGTGGAGATCCAAGGTGTGGTGCCTGCCAAGCTTTCCTTCCTGGCGTTACCTTGAACAATGCCAATGAAGTAGCACGTTGGCAACGTGCTCGAGCTTCTTGGCTGGGCAAATTCTTCTAGCTTAGCGTTGCCTTGAACAACGCCTATACTCCCCACATTGGCAACGCCCTCGAAGCTCCTTCCTGGCCCAAGTTGGCAACGCCCAAATGTGCACTCCAGGGTTGCTTGGCGTTGCCTTCAAACACTCACCCTTTCTCCAAGTTGGCAACGCCCAAATGAGCTTTCCAAGTTGCCTTCAAACACTCACCCTTTCTCCAAGTTGGCAACGTCCAAATGAGCTTTCCAAGTTGCTTGGCGTTGCCTTCAAACACTCACCCTTTCTCCAAGTTGGCAACGCCAACAACTTCTCTTCTTCTTGCCCAGTTCGCTTCATTCTTGCTTCAATGCTTTCTTGTTTTATCACCTATTATTAACAAGGGAAATAGCTTCAAAGTCTTACCAATCCATGCAATTAATTTCATGAGATTCATTCATACTCATTCATTTATGTATTCCTTAAATCATTTGCATGAATTTGGCTACAATCAACATGTTCCTTGGTATTCTCAGGCATGAAGACAAAACTCATAAAAAGACTTGTTTATTTTAGAGAAAATGAGTGAAACTAAGCTAAAACCAACTATACTAACTAGCTAATATAGCAAATATGCAAATGCATCAACCATAGCTTGCTTCAAGCCGTCAATCTTCGTTAATTTCCTACTGTCTTCATCCAATCCTTCTTACTCCTTTCCATGGCAAGCTGTATGTTGGGCATCACCGTTGTCAGTGGCTACAGTCCTGTCCTCTCAGTGAAAATGTTCAACGCGCTCTGTCATAGCACGGCTAATCATCTGTCGGTTCTCAATCAGGTTGGAATAGAATCCATTGATTCTTTTGCGTCTGTCACTAACGCCAAGCCTTCAGGAGTTTGAAGCTCGTCACAGTCATTCAATTATTGAATCCTACTCAGAATACCACAGACAAGGTTTAGACCATCCGGATTCTCTTGAATTCCGCCATCAATTCTAGCTTATACCACGAAGATTCTGATTAAGGAATCCAAGAGATAAACATTCAAGCCTTGTTGGCTTGTAGAACGGAAGTGGTTATCAGGCACGCGTTCATAAGTGAGAATGATGATGAGCGTCACATAATCATCACATTCATCGTGTTCTTGGGTGCGAATGAATATCTTAGAACAAGAATAAGCTGAATTGAATAGAAGAACAATAGTAATTGGATTAATACTCGAGGTACAGCAGAGCTCCACACCTTAATCTATGGTGTGTAGAAACTCCACCGTTGAGAATACATAAGTGATAATGGTGATCATTGGCTTCGGCCCCAGAGAGGGAACCAGAAGAACCAAGATGATCCAAGAACTAGATGTCCAAAGATGAGAATACAATAGTAAAAGGTCCTATATGTAGAGAACTAGTATCCTAGGGTTTACAAAGATGAGTAAATGACATAAAAATCCACTTCCGGGCCCACTTGGTGTGTGCTTGGGCTGAGCATTGAAGCTTTCATGTGTAGAGACTTTTCTTGGAGTTAAACACCAGCTTTTGTGCCAGTTTGGGCGTTTAACTCCCATTCTTGTGCCAGTTCCGGCGTTTAACGCCGGGCAGTTTTGAGCTGATTTGGAATGCCAGTTTGGGCCATCAAATCTCGGGAAAAGTATGGACTATTATACATTGCTGGAAAGCCCAGGATGCCTACTTTCCAACGCAGTTGAGAGCGCGCCAATTGGGCTTCTGTAGCTCCAGAAAATCCACTTCGAGTGCAGGGAGGTCAGAATCCAACAGCATCTGCAGTCCTTTTCAGCCTCTGAATCAGATTTTTGCTCAGGTCCCTCAATTTCAGCCAGAAAATACCTGAAATCACAGAAAAACACACAAACTCATAGTAAAGTCCAGAAAAGTGAATTTTAACTAAAAACTAATAAAAATATAGTAAAAACTAACTAAAATATACTAAAACATACTAAAGATAATGTGAAAAAGCGTATAAATTATCCGCTCATCACTATGTTGCATCAACTTCTAACTTCTATGGAAGAAGCATCTCAATTCCTACCATTGGAGCAAACAACTTTGAGCTTAAGCCTCAATTAGTTTCTCTAATGTAGAGGTATACAGACTTATGCTTTTCCCCTTCGCTGTGAGAGACAGAGGTAGAACATGGTTGGACTCACAACCTAAAGAAAGCCTGAACTTTTAGGAAAAGTTGGTCAATGCCTTCTTGACCAAATTCTTTCCACCTCAAAAGATGTGTAAGCTCAGAAACGTCCAAACCTTCAAACAGAAGAAAGGTGAATCCCTCTATGATGTTTGGGAAAGATACAAGCAATTAACCAAAAGATGTCCTTTTGACATGTTTCCAGAATGGAGCATCATATGTATATTCTATGATGGTCTGTCTGAAATGTCCAAGATGTCATTGGATCATTCTGCTGGTGGATCTCTTCATTTGAAAACCCCTGTAGAAGCCCAGGAACTCATTGAGATAGTTGCAAATAACCAGTTCATTGTACACTTCTGAAAGGAATCATGTGAATAATGGGGTGACTCAGAAGAAAGGAGTTCTTGACTGGATTGCAAGCTGACTGGATTGCAAGCTGCATCCGGCAGTGCTAAAGACGCCTCCTCTGAAGGAGAAGCTTAAGACCCTGAGAATCCTCCAATGGAAGAAGTGAATTACATGGGAGAACCCTATGGAAACACCTATAATCCTTCATGGAGGAATCATCCAAATTTCTCATGGAAGGATCAACAGAAGCCTCAACAAGGCTTCAACAACAATAATGGTGGGAGAAATAGCTTTGGCAACAGCAAACTTTTTCCATCATCTTCTCAGCAACAGACAGAGCATTCTGAGCAGAGCCTCTCTGGCTTAGCAAATATAGTCTCTGATCTATCTAAAGCCACTCTCAGTTTCATCAATGAAACAAGGTCCTCCATCAGAAATTTGGAGGCACAAGTGGGTCAGCTAAGTAAAAGAGTTACTGAAACTCCTCCTAGTACTCTCCCAAGCAATATAGAAGAGAATCCAAAAAGAGAGTGCAAGGCCATAACCATACCTGGCGTGGCCAAACCTAGAGAAGAGGAAGAGGAAGTGGTTCCCAATGAGGAAGACCTCAATGGACGTCCACTGACCAGTAGAGAGTTCCCTCATGAGGAACTAAAGGAATCTGATACTCATGTAGAGACCATAGAGATTCCACTAAATTTTCTATTACCATTCATGAGCTCTGATGAATATTCTTCTTCTGAAGAAGATGAAGTCATTGCTGAAGAGCAAGTTGCTCAGTATTTAGGAGCAATCATAAAGCTGAATGCCAAATTATTTGGTAATGAGACTTGGGAGGATGAACCTCCATTGCTCATTAATGAACTAAACGCCTTGGTTCAGCTGAAGATACTTCAAAAGAAACCGGATCCTGGAAGGTTCTTAGTACTTTGCACCATTGGCACCACGACCTTTGAGAAGGCTCTATGTGACCTGGGGTCAGGCATCAACCTCATGCCACTCTTTGTAATGGAGAAACTAGGAATCATTAAGGTACAAGCTGCAAGAATCTCATTGGAGATGGCAGACAAATCGATGAAAAATGCTTATGGACTTGTAGAGGATGTCTTAGTGAAGGTTGAAGGCCTTTACATCCCTACTGACTTCATAATCCTAGACACTGGGAAGGATGAGGATGAATCCATCATCATTGGAAGACCCTTCCTAGTCACAGCAAAAGCTGTGATTGATGTGGACAGAGGAGAGTTAGTCCTGCAACTGAATGAGGACTACCTTGTGTTCAAGGCTCAAGGATCTTTCTCTGTAACCATGGAGAGGAAGCATGAAAAGCTTCTCCCAATACAGAGTCAAGCAGAGCCCCCACACTCAAACTCTAAGTTTAGTGTTGGGAGGCCACAATCATGCTCTGAGCATCTGTGAAGCTCTATAAGAGCTCAATGTCAAGCTATTGACATTAAAGAAGTGCTTATTGGGAGGCAACCCAATTTTAGTTACCTATATTAATTACTTTCTCATTTTTTTCTAGTGTTAGTCTATGTCTTCTTTAGGTTGATGATCATGTGAAGTCATAAAAACAACTGCAAAATTAATGCAGAATGAAAAAAAGCATCAAAAATAGCACACCCTGGAGGACGAGCTTACTGGCGTTTAAACGCCAGTAAGGATAATAAAATGGGCATTTAACGCCCAGAATGGTCCCAGTCTGGCACCATTATAGGCGTTAAAACGCGAGAACTAGCAGGTAAACCGGCGTTTAAACGCCAGTAAAGGTAGAAAAATGGGCGTTTAAACGCCCAGCCTGGCATCATTCTGGGTGTTAAACGCCAGAACTGGTAGGCAGACTGGCGTTTAACGCCAGAAAAGGGCAGCAGCCTGGCGTTTAAACGCTAAGAATGGCACACAGAGGGCGTTTAACGCCAAGAAGGTGCACGGATAAAAAATCCTTGACACCTCAAGATCTATGGACCCCACAGGATCCCTACCTACCCTACCTCACTCTCTTTCTTCTTCACACCTCTCTATAACACTCTATCCAAAATACCACTCACCAATCAAATCTTACCCTCTTACCCATATTCTCCTTACCACTCACATCCATCCCCTAATTCCCAAAAACCCATCTTAAAACCCCACCTACCTCACCATTCAAATTCAAAACCATTTTCCCTCCTAAACCCACCCAACTTCACACGAACCCACCCCTCCTCTTACCCTATATATACCCCCCACTTACTCTTCCACTTTCACACATCACAAATACTTGTTTCCCCCTTGGCCGAAACCCTCTCACGCCTCCATCTCCCACTTCTCTTCTTCTTCTACTCTCTTCTTTCTTCTTTTGCTCAAGGATGAGCAAACCTCTTAAGTTTGGTGTGGGAAAAAGCCTTGCTTTTTAATTTTCTATAACCATTAATGGCATCTAAGGCCGGAGAAACCTCAAGGAAGAGGAAAGGGAAGGCAATTGCTTCCACCTCCGAGTCATGGGAGATGGAAAGATTCATCTCAAAAGCCGATCAAGACCACTTCTATAAAGTTGTCCCCAAGAAAAAGGTGATCCCCGAGGTCCCCTTCAAGCTCAAAAGGAGCGAATATCTGGAGATCCGACATGAGATTAGGAGAAGAGGATGGGAAGCTCTCACCAATTCCATTCAACAAGTTAGAATCTTAATGGTTCAAGAGTTCTACGCTAATGCATGGATCACTAAGAACCATGACCAAAGTATGAACCCAGACCCGAAGAATTGGCTCACAATGGTCCAGGGGAAATACTTAGATTTCAGTCCAGAAAATGTGAGATTGGCGTTCAACTTGCCAATCATGAGAGGAGATTCTCATCCTTTCACTAGAAGAGTCAACTTTGATCAAAGGTTGGACCAAGTCCTCAAGGACATCTGTGTGGAAGGAGCTCAATGGAAGAGAGATTCCAAAGGCAGGCCGGTTCAACTAAGAAGGCCGGATGATGAGCGGATAATTTATATGCTTTTTGGCATTATTTTTAGGTAGTTTTTAGTAGGATCTAGCTACTTTTAGGGATGTTTTCATTAGTTTTTATATTAAATTCACATTTCCGGACTTTACTATGAGTTTGTGCGTTTCTCTGTTATTTCAGGTATTTTCTGGCAGAAATTGAGGGACCTGAGCAAAACACTGATAGAAGGCTGACAAAGGACTGCTGATGCTGTTGGATTCTGACCTCCCTGCACTCGAAATGGATTTTCTGGAGCTACAAAACTCCAAATGGCGCGATCTCAACGGCGTTGGAAAGTAGACATCCAGAGCTATCCAGAAATATATAATAGTTTACACTTTATTCGAGATTAGATGACGCAAACTGGCATTCAACGCCAGCTCCATGCTGCATTTTAGAGTTAAACGCCAGAAACATGTCACAAACCAGAGTTAAACGCCAAAAACACGTTACAACTTGGAGTTTAACTCCAAAAGAAGCCTCTGCACGTGTAAAGCTCAAGCTCAGTCCAAACACAAACCAAGTGGGTCCCGGAAGTGGATTTCTGCATCAATTTCTTATTTCTGTAAACCCTAGTAGCTAGTCTAGTATAAATAGGACATTTTACTATTGTATTAGACATCTTTGGATTATTTTCAGATTACCTTATGATCCTTTGATCACGTTCATGGGGGCTGGCCTCTCGGGCATGCCTGGACCACTACTTATGTATTTTCAACGGTGGAGTTTCTACACACCATAGATTAAGGGTGTGAAGCTTTGCTGTACCTCGAGTTTTAATGCAATTACTACTATTTTCTATTCAATTCAGTTTATTCCTGTTCTAAGATATTCGTTGCACTTTAACATGATGAATGTAATGATCCGTGACACTCATTATCATTCTCACCTATGAACGCGTGACTGACAACCACTTCCATTCTACCTTAGACCGAATGTATATCTCTTGGATTCCTTAATCAGAATCTTCGTGGTATAAGCTAGAATTGATGGCGGCATTCATGAGAATCCAGAAAGTCTAAACCTTGTCTGTGGTATTCCGAGTAGGATTCAGGGATTGAATGACTGTGACGAGGTTCAAACTCGCGATTGCTGGGCGTGATGACAAACACAAAAGAATCAATGGATTCTATTCCGACATGATCGAGAACCGACAGATGATTAGCCGTGCTATGACAAGAGCATTTGGACCTTTTTCACTGAGATAATGGGATGTAGCCATTGACAACGGTGATGCCCTACATACAGCTTGCCATGGAAAGGAGTAAGAAGGATTGAAGGAAGGCAGTAGGAAAGCAGAGATCCAACAGGGACAAAGCATCTCTATACACTTGTCTGAAATTCTCACCAATGATTTAGATAAGTATTTCTATCCTTATTTTATGTTTTATTTATTATTAATTTCGAAAACCATTATAATCTTTTAAATCTGCCTAACTGAGATTTACAAGATGATCATAGCTTGCTTCATACCAATAATCTCCGTGGGATCGACCCTTACTCAGGTAAGGTTTATTACTTGGACGACCCAGTGCACTTGCTGGTTAGTTGTGGAAAGTTGTGAAGAAAGTGCTGAGTTAGTAGATGCGCATACCAAGTTGAATGCCATTATTAGAGATCACAATTTCGTGCACCAAGTTTTTGGCGCCGTTGCCGGGGATTCTTCGAGTATGGACAACTGACTGTTCATCTTGTTGCTCAGATCAGGTAATTTTCTTTTTGTTATATTTTCAAAAAAAAAAAAATTTTCAAAAATCTTTCAAAAATTTATCACCTGTTTTTGAAAATTTTCAGAGTTTTTAAGAATGAATTCTAGAGTTTCATGTAATATGTTGAAGCCTGGTTGGCTGTAAAGCCATGTCTAATTCTTGGACCGGAGCTTTTGACTAACATTACATGATTTCTTGAATTCTGATTGAGGACTTTGGATTCATTACTTCCTTTTTCCAAAATATGTTTTCGAAAAATTTATTACAAAAATCCAAAAAAATTAATAAAATCATAAAAATAAAAAATATTTTGTGTTTCTTGTTTGAGTCTAGTGTCAATTTTTAAGTTTGGTGTCAATTGCATGTTTTAAAAAATTATGCATTTTTTGAAAATTCATGCATGATGTTCTTCATGATCTTCAAGTTGTTCTTGGTAAGTCTTCTTGTTTGATCTTGATGTTTTCTTGTTTTGTGTCTTTTGTTGATTTTCATGTGCATTTTTGCATTCATAGTGTCTAAGCATTAAAGATTTCTAAGTTTGGTGTCTTGTATGTTTTCTTTGCATAAAAAATTTTTCAAAAATATGTTCTTGATATTCATCATGATCTTCAAAGTGTTCTTGGTGTTATCATTGGTTTTGATCCAAAAATTTTCATGTTTTGGGTAATTTTTATGTTTTTCCCTCTCATCATTAAAGATTCAAAAATAAAAAAATCTTTTCCTTATTTCTCTCAAAATTTCGAAAATTTGAATTGACTTAGTCAAAAAATTTTAAAACTTAGCTATTTCTTATAAGTCAAGTCAAATTTTCAATTTTAAAAATCTTATCTTTTCAATACTTTTTCAAAAATCAAATCTTTTTCATTTTTCTTACTATTTTTCAAAAATTTTTAATTTGAATTTTAAAATCTTTTTCTTATCTTTAATTCATGATTTTCAAAGGCTTTACTAACAATTAATGTGGTTGATTCAAAAATTTGAAGTTTGTTACTTTCTTATTAAGAAAGGTTCAATCTTTAAATTCTAGAATCTTATGTTTTAGTTTCTTGTTAGTCAAGTAATTAATTTTAATTTTAAAAATCAAATCTTTTTCAATCATATCTTTTTAAAATATCTTTTTCAAAATTAATTTCATAATATCTTTTCTAACTTCTTATCTTTTCAAAATTGAATTTCAAATCTTTTTCAACTAACTCATTGACTTTTTGTTTGTTTCTTATCTTTTTCAAAACCACCTAACTACTTTTCTCTTTCTAATTTTCGAAAATTTCTCCCTCTTTTTCAAAATTTTCTTAATTAACTAATTATTTCAAATTTTAATTTTAATTTTATTTCTTCTCTTAATTTTCTAAAATCACTAACTCTTTTTCAAAATTTATTTTTGAATTTCTCCCTCTCTCATCTCTTTCTATTTATTTATTCATCTGCTAACACTTCTCTTCTACTCAAGAATTTGCACCTATCTTTCCCCTTGTGTTTGGATTCTTGACTATTTCCCTTCTTCTATTCCTTTCTTCTTCTACTAACATAAAGGAATCTCTATACTGTGACATAGAGGATTCCTCTTCCTTTTCTGTTCTCTTTTTTCTCATATGGGCAGGAAAAATGAAAAAGGCATTATTGTTGAAGCTGACCCTGAACCTGAAAGGACTCTGAAGAGGAAACTAAGAGAAGCTAAAATACAACAATCCAGAGATAACCTTACTGAAATTTTTGAACAAGAAAAGGATATGGCAGCCGAACCCAACAACAATAATGCAAGAAGGATGCTTGGTGATTATACTACACATACTTCCAAATTTGATGGAAGGAGCATCCCAATCCCTGCCATTGGAGCAAACAATTTTGAGTTGAAACCTCAACTAGTTGCTCAAATACAACAGAACTACAAGTTCTATGGACTTTCATCAAAAGATCCCTACCTATTTTTAACTGAGTTCTTGCAGATCTGTGAGACTGTTAAGACTAATGGAGTAGATCTTGAAGTCTACAGGCTCATGCTTTTCCCTTTTGCTGTAAGAGACAGAGCTAGAATATGGTTGGACTCACAACCTAAAGATAGCCTGGACTCCTGGGATAAGCTGGTCATGGCCTTCTTGGCTAAGTTCTTTCCTCCTCAAAAGCTGAGCAAGCTTAGAGTGGATGTTCAGACCTTCAAACAAAAAGATGGTGAATCCCTCTATGAAGCTTGAGAAAGATACAAGCAGATGACCAAAAGGTGTCCTTCTGACATGCTTTCAGAGTGGACCATTCTGGATATATTCTATTATGGTCTATCTGAGTTCTCTAAGATGTCACTGGACCATTCTACAGGTGGATCCATTCACCTAAAGAAAATGCCTACAGAAGCTCAAGAAATTATTGACATGGTTGCAAATAACCAGTTCATGTACACATCTGAGAGAAATTCCGTGAATAATGGGACGCCTCAAAAGAAGGGAGTTCTTGAAATTGATGGTCTGAATGCCATATTGGCTCAGAATAAAATGTTGACTCAGCAAGTCAACATGATTTCCCAAAGTCTAAATGAATGGCAAAATGCATCCAACAGTACTAAAGAGGCATCTTCCGAAGAAGAAGCTTATGATCCTGAGAACCCTGCAATAGCAGAGGTACATTACATGGGTGAACCTTATGGAAACACCTATAATTCATCATGGAGAAATCATCCAAATTTCTGATGGAAGGATCAACAAAAGCCTCAACAAGGCTTTAATAATGGTGGAAGAAATAGGCTCAGCAATAGCAAGCCTTTTCCATCATCTTCTCAGCAACAGACAGAGAATTCTAAGCAAGGCACCTCTAACTTAGCAAATATAGTCTCTGATCTGTCTAAGGCTATTTTAAGTTTCATGAGTGAAACAAGGTCCTCCATCAGAAATTTGGAGGCACAAGTGGGCCAGCTGAGTAAGAAAGTCACTGAAACTCCCCCTAGTACTCTCCCAAGCAATACTGAAGAGAATCCAAAAAGAGAGTGCAATGCCATTCACATAATCAACATGGCCGAACCTAGAGAGGAAGGAGAGGACGTGAACCCCAATGAGGAAGACCTCATGGGACGTCTCTCAAGCAAGAAGGAGTTTCCTATTGAGGACCCAAAGGAATCTGAAGGTCATATAGAGACCATAGAGATCCCATTAAATCTCCTTCTGCCATTCATGAGCTTTGAAGACTATTCTTCCTCCGAAGAGGATGAAGAAGTAACTAGAGAGCAAGTTGTTCAATACCTAGGAGCCTTCATGAAGCTGAATGCCAAGTTGTTTGGTAATAAGACTTGGGAAGGTGAACCTCTGATGAGCGGATAATTTATACGCTTTTTGGCATTGTTTTTAGGTAGTTTTCAGTAAGTTCAAGCTACTTTTAGGGATGTTTTCATTAGCTTTTATGTTAAATTCACATTTCTGGACTTTACTATGAGTTTGTGTGTTTTTCTGTAATTTCAGGTAATTTCTGGCTGAAATTGAGGGACTTGAGCAAAACTCTGAAAAAGGCTGACAAAAGGACTGCTGATGTTGTTGGAATCTGACCTCCCTGCACTCGAAATAGATTTTCTGGAGCTACAGAACTTAAAAAGGCGCGCTCTCAACGGCGTTGGAAAGTAGACATCCAGAGCTTTCCAGCAATTTTTCGTTTGTTAGAGTTCATGCATTAAAGATTTCTAAGTTTGGTGTCTTGCATGTTTTCTTTGCATCAAAATTTTTTCAAAAATATGTTCTTGATGTTCATCATGATCTTCAAAGTGTTCTTGGTGTTCATCTTGACATTCATAGTGTTCTTGCATGCATCATGTGTTTTGATCCAAAATTTTCATGTTTTGGGTCATGTTTGTGTTTTTCTCTCTCATAATTAAAAATTCAAAAATCAAAAAAATATCTTTTCCTTATTTCCCTCCAAATTTTCGAAATTTTGGGTTGACTTGGTCAAAAATTTTAAAAAATTAGTTGTTTCTTACAAGTCAAGTCAAAATTTCAATTTTAAAAATCTTATCTTTTCAAAATCTTTTTCAAAAATCATATCTCTTCCTTTTTTTTTTCTTATTTTCGAAAATTTTAAAAATTATTTTTCAAAATCTTTTTCTTATCTTTTAAATCATATTTTCGAAAATATGCTAACAATTAATGTGATTGATTAAAAAATTTGAAGTTTATTACTTTCTTGTTAAGAAAGGTTCAATCTTTAAATTCTAGAATCTTGTCTTGTAGTTTCTTGTTAGTTAAGTCATTTTAAAGATTAAATCTTTTTCAAAATAACTTTTTATTAAAATTTTTATCTTATCTTTTTATCTTATCCTTCTCAAAATTTTATCTTTTTCAAAATTTGATTTCAAAATATCTTATCTAACTTCTTATCTTCTTATCTTTCTCAAATTTGATTTTAATATCTTTTTCAACTAACTATTTGACTTTTTGTTTGTTTCTTATCTTTTTCAAAACCACCTAACTACGTTTCCCTCTCTAATTTTCGAAAATATCCCACCCTTTTTTAAAAATTCTTTTTAATTAACTAAGTGTTTCATGTTTTAATTTTAATCTTATCTTATCTTTAATTTTCGAAAATTACTAACTGCTTTTTCAAAATTATTTTCGAAATTTCCCCTCTCTTTTCTTATTCTATTTAATTATTTATTTACTAACACTTCTCTTCACCTCCCCTATCCTTACTCTTTATACAGACTATTCATTTTTCTTCATTCTTCTCCCCTTTCTTTTTCTACTAACATAAAGGAATCTCTATACTGTGACATAGAGGATTCCTCTTCTTTTCTTGTTTTCTTCTTTTTCATATGAGCAGGAACAGGGAAAAAGGCACTCTTGTTGAAATTGATCCTGAACCTGAAAGGACACTGAAAAGGAAACTAAGAGAAACTAAATTACAACAATCCAGAAACAACCTTTCAGAAATTTTCGAACAAGAGAAGGAGATGGCAGCCGAAAATAATAATAATGCAAGGAGAATGCTTGGTGACTTCACAAAGCCAACGTCCAAATTTGATGGAAGAAGCATCTCCATTCCTGCCATTGGACCAACAACATTGAGCTTAAGCCTCAACTAGTTGCTTTAATACAACAAAACTGCAAGTTTTATGGACTTCCATCTGAAGATCCTTATCAGTTTTTAACTGATTTCTTGCAGATCTGTGAGACTATAAAGACGAATGGAGTTGATCCTGAAGTCTACAGACTCATGCTTTTCGCTTTTGCTGTAAGAGACAAAGCTAGAATATGGTTGGATTCACAACCTAAGGATAGCCTGGACTCCTGGGATAAGCTGGTCACTGCCTTCTTGGATAAATTCTTTCCTCCTCAAAAGCTGAGCAAGCTGAGAGTGGATGTTCAAACCTTCAAACAAAAAGATGGTGAATCCCTCTATGAAGCTTGGGAAAGATACAAGCAGCTGACCAAAAGATGTCCATCTGACATGTTTTCAGAATGGACCATATTAGATATATTCTATTATGGTCTATCTGAAATTTCAAAAATGTCATTGGACCATTCTGCAGGTGGATCTATTCACCTAAAGAAAGCGCCTGAAGAGGCTCAAGAACTCATTGACATGGTTGCAAACAACCAATTCATGTACACTTCTGAGAGGAATTCCGTGAATAATGGCATACCTCAGAAGAAAGGAGTTCTTGAAATTGATGCTCTGAATGCCATATTGGCTCAGAACAAAGTGTTGACTCAACAGGTCAACATGATCTCTCAAAATCTGAATGGATGGCAAAATGCATCCAACAGTACTAAAGAGGCAGCTTCTGAAGAAGCTTATGATCCTGAGAACCCTGCCATGGCAGAGGTTAATTACATGGGTGAACCTTATGGAAACACCTATAACTCATCTTGGAGAAATCATCCAAATTTCTCATGGAAGGATCAACAAAAGCCTCAACAAGGCTTTAACAATGGTGGACGCAATAGGCTGAGCAATAGCAAGCCTTTTCCATCATCTTCTCAGCAACAGACAGAGAATTCTGAACAAAACACTTCTAATTTAGCCAATCTAGTCTCTGATCTGTCAAAGGCCACTTTCAGTTTCATGAGTGAAACAAGATCCTCCATTAGAAATCTGGAGGCACAAGTGGGCCAGCTGAGTAAGAAAGTCATTGAAACTCCTCCCAGTATTCTCCCAAGTAATACAGAAGAGAATCCAAAAGGAGAGTGCAAGGCCATTGATATAATCAATATGGCCGAATGCACAAGGGAGGAGGGGGACGAAGATCCTAGTGAGGAAGACCTCCTAGGACGTCCCTCAAGCAAGAAGGAATTTTCTATTAAGGATCCAAAGGAATCTGAGGCTCATATAAGAGACCATAGAGATTCCATTAAATCTCCTTCTGCCATTTATGAGCTCTAAAGACTATTCTTCCTCTGAAGAGGATGAAGATGTGACTGGAGAGCAAGTTGCTTAATATTTAGGAGCTATCTTGAAGCTGAATGCCAAGTTGTTTGGTAATGAGACTTGGGAAAGTGAACCTCCCTTGCTCATTAATGAACTAGATTCCTGGATTCAGCAAATTTTACCTCAAAAGAAACAAGATCCTGGCAAGTTTTTGATACCTTGTACCATAGGCACCATGACCTTTGCAAAAGCTCTGTGTGATCTGGGGTCAGGGATAAATCTTATGCCACTCTCTGTAATGGAGAAGCTGGGGATCATTGCGGTACAACCTGCCTTGTTCTCATTACAATTGGCAGACAAGTCATTGAGACAAGCTTATGGAATTGTGGAGGATGTGTTAGTAAAGGTTGAAGGCCTTTACATCCCTGCTGATTTCATAATCTTAGACACTAGGAAGGAAGAGGATGAATGCATCATCCTTGGAAGACCTTTCCTAGCCACAGCAGAAGCTGTGATAGATGTCAACAGAGGTGAATTAGTCCTTCAATTGAATGGGGACAACCTTGTGTTTAAAGCACAGGGCCATCCCTCTGTGACAAAAGAGAGTAAGCATGAAGAGCTTCTCTCAGTTCAGAGTCAAGAAGAGCCCCCACAGTCAAACTCTAAGTTTGGTGTTGGGAGGCCACAACTAAAACTCTAAGTTTGGTGTTAACACCCCATATCCAAACTCTAAGTTTGGTGTTGGGACTATACAACATTGACCTGATCACCTTGTGGCTCCATGAGAGCCACTGTCAAGCTATTGACATTAAAGAAGCGCTTGTTGGGAGGTAACCCAATTTTATTTATCTAATTTTTATTTTATTTTATTTTATTGTTATTTTGTGTTTTATTAGGTACATGATCATGTGGAGTCACGAAAAAAATATAAAAATTAAAAACAGAATCAAAAACAGCAGAAGAAAAATCACACTCTGGAGGAAGCACAGACTGGCATTCACGCCAGTAAGAAGCATCTGACTGGCGTTCAACGCCAGAACAGAGCATGAATCTGGCGCTGAACGCCAGAAACAAGCAACATTCTGGCGTTTGAACGCCAGGAATGTGCCTAGAGGAAAAGCTGGCGCTGAACGCCAGTAACAAGCATGGAACTGGCGTTCAACGCCAGAAACATGTTACATGTGGGCGTTGAACGCCCAGAACGTGCACCACTCCGCGTTTAAACACCAGAATGGTATGCAAAGGCATTTTACATGCCTATTTGATGCAGGGATGGAATTCCTTGACACCTCAGGATCTGTGGACCCCACAGGATCATCTCAGGATCTGTGGACCCCACAGGATCATCTCAGGATCTGTGAACCCCACAGGATCCCCACCTACCTCACCCTCTCTCTCCATTCATGGTCATCCCTTCTATTTTTCATTCACCACCTACATCTATCCACTCTTCCCCATACACCCCACCTACCTTTAAAATTCAAATTCTCTTTCCCACCCAATCCTACCCATATAGCCGAATACACACATCCCTCAATCTCCTCCATATCTTCTTCTTATTCTTCATCTTTTCTTTCTTCTCTTGCTCGAGGGCGAGCAATTTTCTAAGTTTGGTGTGGTAGAAGCATAGCTTTTTGCTTTTCCATAATCATTAATGGCACCTAAGGCTAGAGATATCCAAAAAAAAGAAGAAAAAAAAAGGGAAGACAAAAGCTTCCACCTCTGAGTCATGGGTGATGGAAAGACTCATGTAAAGGGTTTATAGCTTAGTGGTAGAACATTTGACTGCAAATCAAGAGATCCCTGAGATACCTCAGGGGATAAATTGTCCTCCACACAATTATTGGGAGCAACGAAGGATAGGAACACCAAAATTACTAGGGATCATGCAATAGAAGCAAGGAAGAGACATAAAGGAGCTCAAAAAGCACCATTGGACCCTCAAGACGGTGCCACCCTCACTCAGGTGGATTCATTCCTTGTTCTTATTTCTTTCTGTTTTTCGGTTTTTATGTTGTGTTTATCTATATTTTGTGTCTCTACTTCATGATCATTAGTATGTAGTAACCATGTCTTAAAGCTATGAATAAAATCCATTAATCCTTCACCTCTCTTAAATGAAATATGTTTTAATTCAAAAGAACAAGAAGTACATGAATTTCGAATTTATCCTTGAATTTAATTTAATTATATTGATGTGGTGACAATACTTTTTGTTTTCTGAATGAATGCTTGAACAATGCATATTTTTGATCTTGTTGTATATGAATGTTAAAACTGTTGGCTCTTGAAAGAATGATGAACAAAGAGAAGTGTTACTGACAATCTGGAAAATCATGAAATTGATTCTTGAAGCAAGAAAAAGCAGTGAAAAACAAAAGCTTGCGAAAAAAAATAGAAAGAAAAAGAAAAAGCAAGCAGAAAAAGCCAATAGCCCTTAAAACCTAAAGGCAAGGGTAAAAAGGATCCAAGGCTTTGAGCATCAATGGATAGGAGGGCCCAAGGAAATAAAATCTAGGCCTAAGCAGCTAAACCAAGCTGTCCCTAACCATGTGCTTGTGTCATGAAGGTCCAAGTGAAAAGCTTGAGACTGAGTGGTTAAAGTCGTGATCCAAAGCAAAAAGAGTGTGCTCAAGAGCTCTGGACACCTCTAACTGGGGACTTTAGCAAAGCTGAGTCACAATCTGAAAAGGTTCACCCAGTTATGTGTCTGTGGCATTTATGTATCCGGTGGTAATACTGGAAAACAAAGTGCTTAAGGCCACAGCCAAGACTCATAAGTAGCTGTGTTCAAGAATCAACATGCTTAACTAGGAAAGTCAATAACACTATCTGAACTCTGAGTTCCTAGAGACGCCAATCCCTCTAAACTTCAAAGGAAAAAGTGCGATGCCAAAACTATTCAGAAGCAAAAAGCTACAAGTCCCGCTCATCAAATTAGAATTAATATTCACTGATATTTTAGAATTTATAGCATATTCTCTTCTTTTTATCCTAATTGATTTTCAGTTGCTTGGGGACAAGCAACAATTTAAGTTTGGTGTTGTGATGACCGGATAATTTATACGCTTTTTGGCATTGTTTTTAGGTAGTTTTTAGTAAGTTCAAGCTACTTTTAGGGATGTTTTCATTAGTTTTTATGTTAAAATCACATTTCTGGACTTTACTATGAGTATGTGTGTTTTTCTGTAATTTCAGGTAATTTCTGGCTGAAATTGAGGGACTTGAGCAAAACTCTAAAAAAGGCTGACAAAAGGACTGCTGATGCTGTTGGAATCTGACCTCTCTTCACTCGAAATAGATTTTCTGGAGCTACAGAACTTCAAATGGCGCGCTCTCAACAACGTTGGAAAGTAGACATCCAGATCTTTCCAGCAATATATAATAGTCCATACTTTATTCGGAAATTGACGACGTAACTTGGCGTTGAATGCCAAGTACATGCTGCTGTCTGGAGTTAAACGCCAGAAACACGTCATGATCCGGAGTTGAACGCCCAAAACATGTTATAACTTGGAGTTCAACTCCAAGAGAAGCCTCAGCTCGTGGATAGATCAAGCTCAGCCAAAGCATACACCAAGTGGGCCCCAGAAGTGGATTTATGCATCAATTACTTACTCATGCCCAAAACACGTGTTTTGACCACATTTCATCTCTGGTCTCAGTTTTGTTTTATTCTTCATCTTAGGAGACCATTGATCACGTTTTGGGGGCTGGCCATTCGGCCATGCCTGAACCTTTCACTTATGTATTTTCAACGGTGGAGTTTCTGCACACCATAGATTAAGGGTGTAGAGCTCTGTTGTACCTCAAGTTTCAATACAATTACTATTACTTTCTATTCAATTCTCTTTTATTCTTATTCCAAGATATACGTTGCACAACACTTTGATGAATGTGATGATCCGTGACACTCATCATCATTCTCACCTATGAATGCGCGTGACTGACAACCACTTCCGTTCTACCTTAGGCCGGGCGCATATCTCTTAGATTCCCCAACAGAATCTTCGTGGTATAAGCTAGATAGATGGCGGCATTCATGGGGATCCAAAAAGTCTAACCTTGTCTGTGGTATTCCGAGTAGGATCCTGGGAATCCGGAAAGTCTAACCTTGTCTGTGGTATTCCGAGTAGGATTCCGGTCTTGAATGACTGTGACGAGCTTCAAACTCCTGAAGGCTGGGCTTGATGACAAATGCAAAAGGATCAATGGATTCTATTCCAACCTGATTGAGAACCGACAGATGATTAGCTGTGCTGTGACAGAGCATTTGGACCATTTTCACTGAGAGGATGGGATGTAGCTATCAACAAGGGTGATGCCTCCAGACGATTAGCCGTGCAGTGACAGCGCATAGGACCATTTTCCCGAGAGGATTAAAAGTAGCCATTGATGATGGTGATGCCCTACATACAGCTTGCCATGGAAAGGAGTAAGAAGGATTGGATGAAAGCAATAAGAAAGTAGAGATTCGAAAGGATTCTAACATCTTCACACGACTATCTGAAATTCCCACTATTGATTTACATGAGTATTTCTATCCTATTTTATTTTCTGTTTATTATTAATTTTCGAAACACATAACCATTTAATCTGCCTAACTGAGATTTACAAGGTGACCATAGCTTGCTTCATACCAACAATCTCTGTAGGATCGACCCTTACTCACGTAAGGTATTACTTGGACGACCCAGTACACTTGCTGGTTAGTTGAACGCAGTTGTGTCCACACATAGCAAAGAGCCATAATAATGATTCCATACAATAACAAAGAGTACTACATTGATGTGATCACAATTTCGTCCACCAACCTCCCTCGCTCATTAGTGAACTAGATATATGGGTTCAACAAACTTTACCACAAAAGAGATAAGATCCTGGCAAATTCTTAATACCCTGTACCATAGGCACCATGACCTTTGAGAAGGCTCTGTGTGACCTAGGGTCAGACATAAATCTGATGCCACTCTCTGTAATGGAGAAGCTGGGGATCATTGAGGTACAACCTGTCACATTCTCAGTACAGCTGGCAGACAAGTCAGTAAGACAAGCTTATGGATTGGAAGAGGACGTGTTAGTAAAGGTTGAAGGCCTTTACATCCCTGCTGATTTTATAATCTTAGACACTAGGAAGGAAGAGGATGAATGTATCATCCTTGGAAGACCTTTCCTAGCCACAGCAGGAGCTGTGATAGATGTTAATAGAGGAGAATTAGTCCTTCAATTGAATGGGGACTAACTTGTGTTTAAAACCAGGGGTGTTCTTCTGTATACATAGAGAGGAAGCATGAAAAGCTTCTCTCAATACAGAGTCAAACAAAGCCCCCACAATTAAACTCTAAGTTTGGTGATGGGAAGCCACAACCAAACACTAAGTTTGGTATTGAACCCCCACATTCAAACTCTAAGTTTGGTGTTGGGAGTCTACAATATTTACCTGATCACCTGTGAGGCTCCATGAGAGCCCACTGTCAAGCTATTGACATTAAAGAAGCGCTTATTGGGAGGCAACCCAATTTTTATTTATCTAATTCTATTTTTATTTCTATTGTTCTTTTATGTTTTATTAGGTTCATGATCATGTGGAGTCACAACACAAATACTAAAATTAAAAACAGAATCAAAAATTGCAGAAGAAATAGCACACCCTGGAGAAAGGGCTTACTGGCATTTAAACGCCAGTAAGGAGCATCTGGATTGTGTTCAATGCCAGAATAGAGCATGGATTTGGCGTTGAACGCCAGAAACATGCAGCAATCTGGCGTTTAAACGCCAGGATTGCACCCTGAGGAAAGCTGGCGTTCAACGCCAGAAACATGCTGCACACTGGCGTTGAATGCCCAAAACAAGTATAGAACTGGCGTTTAACGCCAGAAACAAGAATTAATCTGACGTTAAACGCTAGGATTGCATGCAGAGGGCATTTTACATGCCTCATTGGTGCAGGGATGTAAATCCTTGACACCTCAGGATCTGTGGACCCCACAGGATCATCTCAGGATCTGTGGACCCCACAAGATCCCTACCTACCTCAACTCACAATCTCTCTTCCCCATCACCTCTTTACCACTCACATCCATCCACTCTTTCCGATGAACCCCACCTACCTTCAAATTCAAAATCTCTTTCCCAACCAAACCCACCCTACTTGACCGAACCATATACCTCTCTCCCTCTCCTCTATATCTTCTTCTTCTCCTATTCTTTCTTTTCTTGCTCGAGGACGAGCAACATTCTAAGTTTGGTGTGGTAAAAGCATAGCTTTTTTGTTTTTTCATAACCATTGATAGCACCAACTCTAAGTCATGGGGGATGGAGAGATTCATCTCAAGGGTCTATAGCTCAGTAGTAGAGCATTTGACTGCACATCAAGAGAGCCCACTCATGGACCTCAACAAGAGCATGAGGAATTCCCTCATCAAGAAATTCCTGAGATACCTCAAGGGATATATTTTCCTCCACACAACTATTGGGAGTAACTAAGGATAGGAGCACCAAAATCACTAGGGATCAAGCAACTGAGGCAAGGAAGAGACATAGAGGAGCTCAAGGACATATGTTTATCTATATTTCTATCATTGTTACATGATCATTAGTATTTAGTAATTGTGTCTTAAGGCTATGAATAATTCCATAAATCCTTCACCTCTTTTAAATGAGAAATGTTTTTAATACAAAAGAACAAGAAGTACATGAGTTTCGAATTTATCCTTGAATTTAGTTTAATTATATTGATGTGGTGACAATACTTTTTGTTTTCTGAATGAATGCTTGAACAGTGCATATTTTTTATCTTGTTGTTTATGAATGTTAAAATTGTTAGCTCTTGAAAGAATGATGAACAAAGAAAAATGTTACTGATAATCTGAAAAATCATAAATTTGATTCTTGAAGCAAGAAAAAGCAGTGAATAGCAAAAGCTTGCGAAAAAAATATTTTTGGCGAAAAAAATAGAAAGAAAAAAAAAAGCAAGCAGAAAAAGCCAATAGCCCTTAAAACCAAAACGCAAGGGTAAAATGGATCCAAGGCTTTGAGCATCAATGGATAGGAGGGCCCAAGGAAATAAAATCCAGGCCAAAGCGGCTAAATCAAGCTGTCCCTAACCATGTGCTTGTGGCATGCAGGTCCAAGTGAAAAGCTTGAGACTGAGTGGTTAAAGTCGTGATCCAAAGCAAAAAGAGTGTGCTTAAGAACTCTGGACACCTTTAACTGGGGACTTTAGCAAAGCTGAGTCATAATCTGAAAAGGTTCACCCAGCTATGTGTCTATGGCATTTATGTATCTGGTGGTAATACTGGAAAACAAAGTGCTTAGGGCCACAGCCAAGACTCATAAAAGTAACTGTGTTCAAGAATCAACATACTTAACTAAGAAAATAAATAATACTATCTGAAACTCTGAGTTCCTATAGATGCCAATCATTCTAAACTTCAAACGATAAAGTGAGATGCCAAAACTGTTCAGAAGCAAAAAAAGCTACAAGTCCCGCTCATCTAATTAGAACTAATATTCATTGATATTTTGGGATTTATAGTATATTCTCTTCTTTTTATCCTATTTGATTTTTAGTTGCTTGGGGACAAGCAACAATTTATGTTTGGTGTTGTGATGAGCGGATAATTTATACGCTTTTTGGTATTGTTTTTAAGTAGTTTTTAGTAGGATCTAGTTACTTTTAGGAATGTTTTCATTAGTTTTTATGCTAAATTCACATTTCTGGACTTTACTATGATTTTGTGTGTTTTCCTGTGATTTTAGGTATTTTCTGGCTGAAATTAAGGGACCTGAGCAAAACTCTGATAGAAGGCTGACAAAGGACTGCTGATGCTGTTGGATTCTGACCTTCCTTCACTCGAAATGGATTTTCTGGAACTATAGAACTCCAAATGGCGCGCTCTCAATGGTGTTGGAAAGTAGATATTCAGAGCTTTCCAGTAATATATAATAGTCCATGCTTTATTCGAGATTAGATGACGCAAACCGGCGTTCAACGCCAGTTCCATGCTGCATTCTGGAGTCAAACGCCAGAAACATGTCACAAACCAGAGTTAAACGCCAAAAACATGTTACAACTTGGCGTTTAACTCCAAAAGAAGCCTCTGCACGTGTAAAGCTCAAGCTCAGCCCAAGCACAGACCAAGTGGGTCCCGGAAGTGGATTTCTGCATCAATTACTTATTTCTGTAAACCCTAGTAGCTAGTCTAGTATAAATAGAACATTTTACAATTGTATTAGACATCTTTGGATTATTTTTGGATTACCTTATGATCCTTTGATCACGTTCATGCGGGCTGGCCTCTCGGCCATGCTTGGACCACCACTTATGTATTTTCAATGGTGGAGTTTTTACACACCATAGATTAAGGGTGTGGAGCTCTGCTGTACCTCAAGTTTTAATGCAATCACTACTATTTTCTATTCAATTCAGTTTATTCCTATTCTAAGATATTCGTTGCACTTCAACATGATGAATGTAATGATCCGTGACACTTATTATCATTCTCACCTATGAACGCGTGACTGACAACCACTTCCGTTCTACCTTAGACCGAACGCATATCTCTTGGATTCCTTAATCAGAATCTTTGTGGTATAAGCTAGAATTGATGGCAGCATTCATAAGAATCTGAAAAGTCTAAACCTTGTTTGTGGTATTCCGAGTAGGATTCAGGGATTGAATGACTGTGACGAGCTTCAAACTCACGATTGCTGGGCGTGATGACAAACGCAAAAGAATTAATGGATTCTATTCCAACATGATCGAGAACCGACAGATGATTAGCCGTGCTGTGATAAGAGCATTTGGACCTTTTTCACTAAGAGGATGCGATGTAGCCATTGACAACGGTGATGCCCTACACACATCTTGCCATGGAAAGGAGTAAGAAGGATTGAAGGAAGGCAGTAGGAAACCAGAGATCCAATAGGGACAAAGCATCTCCATACACTTGTCTGAAATTCTCACCAATGATTTACATAAGTATTTCTATCCTTATTTTATGTTTTATTTATTATTAATTTCGAAACCCATTATAATCATTTAAATCTGACTAACTGAGATTTACAAGATGATCATAGCTTGCTTCATACCAACAATCTCCGTGGGATTGACCCTTACTCACGTAAGGTTTATTACTTGGATGACCCAGTGCACTTGCTGGTTAGTTGTGCGAAGTTGTGAAGAAAGTGCTGAGTTAGTAGATGCGCATACCAAGTTGAATGCCATTATTAGAGATCACAATTTCGTGCACCATCGGACCTTAAGCCTGTGGCTAGAGGATGGTTGGAGTTCATCCAACGCTCTATCATTCCTACTAGCAATCGATCCGAAGTAATTGTGGATCGGGCTATTATGATCCATAGTATCTTGATTGGAGAGGAAGTGGAAGTTCATGAGATCATACCTCTAGAACTATACAAGGTGGCTAACAAGCCCTCCATTTGGCAAGGTTAGCCTTTCCTCATCTCATCTGTCACCTATGCAATTTAGCCGGAATTGTCATAGAGGAAGACATCCTCATTGAAGAAGACAAGCCCATCACTAAAAAGAGGATGGAGCAAATAAGAGAGCCCACTTATGGACCTCAACAAGAGCATGAGGAAGTCCCTGAGATGCCTCAAGGGATGCATTTTCCTCCACACAACTATTGGGAGCAACTCAACACCTCTTTAGGGGATTTGAGTTCCAATATGGAGCAACTAAGGGTGGAGCGCCAAGAGCACTCCATTATCCTCCATGAAATAAGAGAGGACCAAAGAGCCATGAGGGAAGAGCAGCAAAGGCAAGGAAGAGACATTGAGGAGATCAAGCACTCCATAGGATCTTCAAGAAGAAGAACTAGCTGCCATCACTAAGGTGGACCCGTTCTTTAATTTTCTTGTTCTTATTTTTCTATTTTTCATTCCTTATGCTTTATGTTTGGTCTATGCTTGTGTCTTTATTACATGATCGTTAGTGTCTAGTGTCTATGCCTTGAAGCTATGATTGTCCCATGAATCCTTCACCTTTCTTAAATGAAAAATGATTCTAATTGCAAAAGAACAAGAAATACATGAATTTCGAATTCTATCTTGAAATTAGTTTAATTATTTATGGATGTGGTGGCAATACTTTTTGTTTTCTGAATGTTGAATAGTACATTTTTTTATAGTGAAGTTTATGAATGTTAAAATTGTTGGCTCTTGAAAGAATAATGAAAAAAGAGAAATGTTATTGATAATCTGAAAAATCATAAATTTGATTCTTGAAGCAAGAAAAAGCAGTGAAAAAGAAAAAGCTTGCGAAAAAAAAATGGCGAAAAAAATAAAGAAAAAGAAAGAAAAAAAAAGAAAAAGCAAGCAGAAAAAGCCAATAGCCCTTTAAACCAAAAGGCAAAGGTAAAAAGGATCCAAGGCTTTGAGCATTAATTAATAGGAGGGCCCAAAGGAATAAAATCCTGGCCTAAGCGGCTAAATGAAGCTGTCCCTAACCATGTACTTGTGTCATGAAGGTCCAAGTGAAAAGCTTGAGACTGAGTGGTTAAAGTCGTGATCCAAGGCAAAAGAGTGGGCTTAAGAACTCTGGACACCTCTAATTGGGGACTTGAGCAAAGCTAAGTGGTGCACGAATTTGTAATCCGCACAACTAACCAGCAAGTGCACTAGGTCGTCCAAGTAATACCTTACGTGAGTAAGGGTCGATCCCACGGAGATTATTGGTTTGAAGCAAGCTATATTTATTTTATTAATCTTAGTCAGGAGGCCAATAGGATTACAAGTGAAATTACTAGATTTGATTATAAAAATAAAAGAGAATAACAGCGTTACTTGTTGTGCAGTAATGAGAAATATGTTGGAGTTTTGGAGATGCTTTGTCCTTTGAATTTCAACTCTTCCTTAAAATCCTTCAACACACGAAAAGTCCCTTCCATGGCAAGCTCTATGTAGGGTGTCACCGTTGGCAATGGCTACCTCCCATCCTCTCAGTGAAAACGTTCCTATGCTCTGTCACAGCACGGCTAATCATCTGTCGGTTCTCAATCGGGTTGGAATAGAATCTCTTGATTCTTTTGCGTCTGTCACTAACGCCCAGCCTTCAGGAGTTTGAAGCTCGTCACGGTCATTCAATCCCAGAATCCTACTCGGAATGCCACAGACAAGGTTTAGACCTTCCGGATTCTCATGAATGCCGCCATCAATCCAGCTTATACCACGAAGATTCTGCGTAATGAATCTAAGAGATACTCATTCAGTCTAATGTAGAACAGAAGTGATTGTCAGGCACACGTTCCTGGTTGGGGAAGGTGATGAGTGTCACGGATCATCACCTTCTCCACAATTAAGCGCAAATGAACATCTTAGATAAGAACAAGCGTGTTTGAATGGAAAATAACGGAATTGTATTAATTCATCGAGACGCTGCAGAGCTCCTCACCCCCAACAATGGTGTTTAGAGACTCATGCCATCAAAAAGTATGTAATTCAGATCTGAAAATGTCATCAGGTACAGAATAATTCACTAAAAGTTGTTTAAATAGTAAACTAGTAACCTAGGTTTACAGAATATGAGTAAACTAAGATAATTGGTGCAGAAATCCACTTCTGGGACCCACTTGGTGTGTGCTGGGGCTGAGACTAAATCTATCCACGAGTAGAGGCTTTTCTTGGAGTTGAACTCCAAGTTATGACGTGTTTTGGGCGTTCAACTCCGGATCATGACGTTTTTCTAGCGTTTAACTCCAGACAGCAGCATGTACTTGGCGTTCAACGCCAAGTTACGTCGTCTATCTTCACGCAAAGTATGGACTATTATATATTGCTGGAAAGCCCTGGATGTCTGCTTTCCAACGCCGTTGAGAGCGCGCCAATTGAACTCCTGTAGCTCCAGAAAATCCATTTCGAGTGCAGGGAGGTCAGGATCCAACAGCATCAGCAGTCCTTTTTCAGCCTAAGTCAGATTTCTGCTCAGCTTCCTCAATTTCAGCCAGAAAATACCTGAAATCACAGAAAAATACACACACTCATAGTAAAGTCCAGAAATATGATTTTTGCTTAAAAACTAATAAAATTCTATTAAAAACTAATTAAAACATACTAAAATCTACATGAAATCACCCCCAAAAAGCGTATAAAATATCCGCTCATCACTAAGTCACAATCTGAAAAGGTTCACCCAATTATGTGTCTGTGGCATTTATGTATCCGGTGGTAATACTGGAAAACAAAGTGCTTACGGTCACGGCCAAGACTCATAAGTAGCTGTGTTCAAGGATCAACATACAGAACTAGGAGAATCAATAACACTATATTAACTCTGAGTTCCTATAGATGCCAATCATTCTGAATTTCAAAGGATAAAATGAAATGCCAAAACTGTTCAGAAGCAAAAAGCTACAAGTCCCGCTCATCTAATTAGAACTAAGCTTCATTGATATTTTGGGATTTATTGTATATTCTCTTTTTTATCCTATTTTGTTTTTAGTTGCTTGGGGACAAGCAACAATTTTAGTTTAGTGTTGTGATAAGCAGATAATTTATACGCTTTTTGGCATAGTTTTTAGGTAGTTTCTAGTATGTTTTAGTTACTTTTTAGTATATTTTTATTAGTTTTTATGCAAAAATCACATTTCTGGACTTTACTATGAGTTTGTGTGTTTCTCTATGATTTCAGGTATTTTTTGGCTGAAATTGAGGGACCTGAGTAAAAATCTGATTCAGAGGCTGAGAAAGGACTGCAGATGCTGTTGGATTTTGACCTCCCTGCACTAGAAGTAGATTTTTTGGAGCTACAGAAGCCCAATCGGCTCGCTCTCAATTGCGTTGAAAAGTAGACATCATGGGCTTTCCAGCAATATATAATAGTTCATACCTTTCCTGAGATTTGATGGCTCAAACTGGCGACCAAACGCCCACTAGAAACCCTTTTCTGGCGTAAAACGCCGGAACTAGCTCCAATGCTGGAGTTAAACTCCAAGGATGGCCTATGCACATGAAAGCTTCAAGGCTCAGCCCAAACAAACACCAAGTGGGCCCCAGAAGTGGATTTCAGCACTATCTACTCATTTTTTGTAACCCTAGTTTATGAGTTTATTATAAATAGTACTTTTTACTATTGTATTCGGAGTCTTTGACCTTTTGGGAGTTCTTCGAACCCTTTTTGGAGGCTGGCCATTCGGCCATGCCTAAACTTTTTGTTCCTATGTATTTTCAACGGTGGAGTTTCTACACCTCATAGATTAAGGTGATGAGCTCTACTATTCCTCGAGTATTAATGCAAGTATTATTGTTTTTCTATTCAATTCACGCCTACTTCTCCTCCAAGATATACTCTTGTACTTAATTCAGTTAAGTCAGAATGAAGTGGTGACGCGTGACAATCACTCAATCTTCGTTACTCGCTTAGCCAAGATTCACGTGCCTGACAACCACAAAGCGGTCTACATGATGTTCAACATAGTCATTGGACGACAGCTAGAGTATATTCTCTTTGGTCTCTGACCCACGGATCTGAATCACCTCTCCTGACAACAGAGCATTCGAATCCATGACGTTAGAACCTTCGTGGTATAAGCTAGAACCAATTGGCAGCATTCTTGAAATCCGAAAAGTCTAAACCTTGTATGTGATATTCCGAGTAGGATCTGGGATGGGATGACTGTGACGAGCTTCAAACTCATGACTGTTGGGCACAGTGACAGTGTGCAAAAGAATAAATGTATTCTATTCCGACACGATCGAGAACCGATAGCTGATTAGCCATGCAGGAAACTGTAGAGGACATGTTTTCACTGAAAGAACGGATGGTAGCCATTGACAACGGTGATCAACCAACATACAGCTTGCCATGGAAGGGAGTACACATGATTGGATGAGGACAGTAGGAAAGTAGAGGTTCAAAGGCAGCAAAGCATCTCCAAACGCTTATCTGAAATTCCCACCAACAAAGCATCTCCAAACCCTTATCTGAAATATCTCATAACCATTTGAATTCGCTTGACTGAGATATACAAGATGACCATAGCTCGCTTCAAGCCGTCAATCTCCGTGGGATCGACCCTTACTCACGTAAGGTATTACTTGGACGACCCAGTGCACTTGCTGGTCAGCTATGCGGAGTTGTGAAAAGTGTGATTTACGATTTCGCATACTAGTCTTGCTCTAAAAACTCCCAATGAAGTGAGGCGATCCACTCATGGATGACCGTTTTGTACTTGATCGGAACCTTAAGCCTCCGTTCCCAATGAATTGACCTTTTCTTAAAATTGTCATATTGGAACTCGGCTCTTTGGTTCAGCAAAATATCCGGGTCATTACTCGGGCGATCCCTGAAATATGGTCTGGATGCGCGGGTTGTAGATTGCACAACCAGTAAAGGGACCTGTTTCTTACCCTTCTTGTGCATCTAAAAAGAAAATAGAAAATATCAAGGTCATAGGACAACAACAAATTAAGAATAATGAGGAAGCACTTAATAAGGTCAATAAAACAAAATTCTTAGTTGGAAGCTTGAAAATAGTGTGATTCACAATAATGGCAGTGTGTATATTCCAATGGTGCGCGCGGTTGGAACACACACACCGGCCGCACAAAACGGCAATCAAACTCTTAAGCCAACTCGAAGTTCAAAGCTTCACAACTAAGTGCTCAAGTTGCAAATATAAAACATAGAAATGCAAGCAACATCAAGCAAGCATCAAAAAGGAATAGTCAATTGTTCATCCGCAACAAGTGGTAATCACATATACAATGCTCTTTAATTGGAAACCAAAAGATGTTTGATCAAGATATCACCGAAGGTTAAACATTTGTAAAGTGATTACTCAATTTAAATCCCAAGATGAACAATGAATCTCATATTCTACCAACATAATGCATTTACAACTAAAGTCACCCATACACAAAGTACATAATTCTTGAAAAAACATGGGTGGTTGAACTCAAAGTATACCAACAAAGAAATGAATTGGTATAACAATGTGATCATCATCAAAATTCACAAATGAAGTTGCACAATTCATACAATATGCCTAATAAAAGATAAATCGAAAGCATATGATGGCCATGTTATATGAATCAAATAAGATGTTCATTGAGGCATGTTATCGAACATGTGGTATGCAATGTGCAAGTTCATGACAATTAAGCTGAAAATTGATCCTAACCAACCCAATAAACAAGCAACAACACCTTGCAATACAGAGAAGCAATAAAGAAAGCAACAAATTTAATCTAAGAAACATAAGAGAAACTAAAACAAATGCAAAAATATTAACATAAATAAAAGAAATGGAAAAACAAAAACCTTAGATATAGAGGTTGAAGAGAACAAGAACTAGGGAGGAACAATGGCACTTCTTATAGCCACTACAAAATCACGGTGGTTGGGTTCAATGGAAAAAGCACCGGAAAAGAGAACTCATCGGTGGGGAAAAGAAAGAATAGAAGAGAAAGAGAGAAATAAAGGAAAGAGAAGAGGGGTAAGAGAAAGAGAGAGAGATGGTGGTCGCCGGCGGTGGGCTGACGGCGGCGGTGGCCGGCGGTGGGCTGACGGCGGCGGTGGCCGGCGGCAGGCTGAACGACAGAGACTGGGCAGAGATTAGAGGGAGAGGGCAGCTATGAGGAAGAAAAGAAAAGAGAGGGCTGCCTCTTAACAGGGCAGGTTGCCCTGTTAATGCCCAGAACGAGACCTGTGCAGACGCACAGAAACAAAAACTTGGGAGGGTGCAAATGCACAGAGCGTGCGAACGCGGCGCCCAGAGAGGTTGCAAAACGATGTGCGGGCGCACAGCAGAGTGCGTGCGCACAAAGGAACTTTCTCTATATATATATATATATATATATATATATATATATATATATATATATATATATATATATATATATATGGACAAAAGCAGGTGTGCGTGCGCACGCACGGAGGTTAAGAATGGGGGAGGTTGCTCACATGCACAGGCTGTTCCCTCACTCCCACCAGAGGGGCCTGCAATTGGCGTGCAGACACACACGTCTGTGTGGCCGTAGAGATGAAGTACGAAAGGAGATGAAGTATGAAAGGCAATGTGTGCGTACGCACGTAGTTGTGCGCACGCACAGGCCAGAGAATAGTGGGTAACGCGCACACACAAGATGTGCTGGCACTGCGACCAGAGGGCATCTCAATGCGTGTGCGGACGCACAGGCTTGTGCGTCCGCATAGATGGCAAAAAACACAGTTTTATCCGCACGCACATCTTGGTGCGCACGCACAGATGACCTATTTCAGAAATTTCTTTTCTCTTCAAAACTAAGGTTCCTAACCTTAGCACAATAACACACCAACCCCAAATCATTCAAACAAACACAAAATCATAGTCCACAAGCAATTTAACTTATACAACTCAAAAGTCATCCGATCAAATCTAAACTAAGCATTGTATCACAAGAAAACAAATAGTTCAAAATGCTATAAACAAGAGATAAAATTTGAAAATGTCACCATGGTTTTCTCCAAGGAGGAAAATCTCTAACTCCTTGGCGCCCTTTTGTTGAGTATGATCTTTTGAAATTGAATTCTTGGCACTATCGTCGTTTCCTTGCTCCTTGCCATCTTCACTCACTTTGTTTTCAACTATGTCGCACCCAAAAATGGAGTAAGCTTCAAGGATAGGCTTGTTGGACTCCTCCAAAGTGAAGTTGACTAACTTGCCATCCGACTCAAAAGAATAGACCCTCGAGTGTGCGTCTAGCTTGAAATGGGCCGTCTTCAAGAATGGTCTTACAAGGAGTATTGATGATGGCTTAGTTGAGTCGATAGGAGGGGTCTCCAAAATGTGAAAATCAACTGGAAAGAGCAATCCTTGAATATTGACTATAACATTCTCTACAATCCCCACAACGGACACAATACTCTTGTCTGCTAACACTAACCTCGCCCCATACCTCTTTAGGGGTGATAAGTTCAATCTTTCATAGATGGGGAGTGGCATGATGCTCACACACGCCCCCAAATCACACATATAGTCCGTGAACTTAGTCCCACCAATCAAACAAGTAACCAAACATAGGTCGGGATCATTGCATTTTTCAGGAAGTAAAGAGGAGATAGAATCATCTACCGGCTTTTTGTTGAGGTTTCCAAGCTTGTCTTTGTAAGTGCAAATATCCTTGAGGAACTTGGCATATTTTGGCACTTGTTGAATGGTGAAAGAGAGGGACGGTAACTTCAACTTTCTCAAAAACTTCCACCACAGTGGGGTCAAGATCTCCTTGCTTCTTTGCTTTCTTGGCTAAGGTTTGAAATGGAATGGGCAAAGGTTCTCCAAGAAAGGTCTTTCTCTTGTGCTCCTTGACCTTTGGTGGTTCTTCCTCACTTTTGTCAACATTTTCATCTTCACTCCTCATCACCTCCACTTCATCTTCTACCTCCTCATGGTTTGTCTCCTCACTCAACTTTGAAGGTATAGCCACATTCTTATCCAAATTAGTACCACTTCTAAGAGTAATGGCATTTATGCTTCCTTTAGGATTGGGTTGAGGTTGGGAGGGCAAACTACTTGAGGTTGAAGCTTGTTGGGTGCTTTGTGTGGTTTGAGGAGGGAGAGTCAAACGGGTAAGGGCTTCGGCTATTATAGCCATGTACGCATCTTGTTTCTTATGAAACTCTCTTTGTTCTTGCATGAAGGTGTGTATTGTGTCATTCATGTGGAATTGATTGGAGGGAAGGGCTTGGTTAACTTGAGAAAGATTGGATTTACTATTTGGATGTTGGTACTTCACTTGAGATGATGGTTGTGGATATGGTTGTTGGTATTGTGGTTGACCTTGTGGGTGTTGATGATAGTAAACTTGAGAATTTTGGTTAGGTTGAGCTTGGGGAGCTTGGTTCCACCTTTGGTTTGAGTTATCTCTCCACCCTTCGCTTTGATTACCTCCATGTGGGTAGGATCCTTGGTTGTAGTTGGGTCTTTGTGGGTAGGGGTTAGTAACTGCCAATGTCGTGTCCTCTTGGATTTGAGGGTACTTGGTGGTCGAAATTGTGATCCTCTTTGTATTTGCATGAGATTTAAAAATTGGCTCTATTGGAATTTATGATCACAACTCCATTCAGCTTAACCAGCAAGTGTACTGGGTCATCCAAGTAATACCTTACGTGAGTAAGGGTCGATCCCACAGAGATTGTTGGTATGAAGCAAGCTATGGTCACCTTGTAAATCTCAGTTAGGCAGATTAAATCGGTTTATGGATTTCCGAATAATTAATAATAAATAGAAAATAAAAAGGGATAGAAATACTTATGTAAATCAATAGTGGGAATTTCAGATAGGCGTGTGGAGATGCTGGAATCCTTTCGAATCTCTACTTTCTTATTGCTTTCATCCAATCCTTCTTACTCCCTTCCATGGCAAGCTGTATGTAGGGCATCACCATCATTAATGGCTACTTTTAATCCTCTCGGAAAAATGGTCCTATGCGCTGTCACTGCACGGCTAATCGTCTGGAGGCATCACCCTTGTTGATAGCTACATCCCATCCTCTCAGTGAAAATGGTCCAAATGCTCTGTCACAGCACGGCTAATCATCTGTCGATTCTCAATCAGGTTGGAGTAGAATCCATTGATTCTTTTGCGTTTGTCATCACGCCCAGCCTTCAGGAGTTTGAAGCTCGTCATAGTCATTCAATACCGGAATCCTACTCGGAATACCACAGATAAGGTTAGACTTTCCGGATCCCCATGAATGCCGCCATCTATCTAGCTTATACCACGAAGATTCTGTTGGGGAATCTAAGAGATATGCGCCCGGCCTAGAGTAGAACGGAAGTGGTTGTCAATCACGTGCGTTCGCAGGTGAGAATGATGATGAGTGTCACGGATCATCACATTCATCAAAGTGTTGTGCAACGTATATCTTGGAATAAGAATAAAAGAGAATTGAATAGAAAGTAATAGTAATTGTATTGAAACTTGAGGTACAGCAGAGCTCCACACCCTTAATCTATGGTGTGCAGAAACTCCACCGTTGAAAATACATAAGTGAAAGGTTCAGGCATGGCCGGATGGCCAGCCCTCTAAGTGATCAAAAGTCCAAATGATCAAAGACTAAACAGTCAAGAGATTAAACTGTCAAAAGATGTCTAATACAATAGTAAATTATCCTATTTATACTAGACTAGCTACTAGGGTTTACATGAGTAAGTAATTGATGCATAAATCCACTTCCGGGGCCCACATGGTGTATGCTTGGGCTGAGCTTGATCTATCCACGAGCTGAGGCTTCTCTTGGAGTTGAACTCCAAGTTATAACGTGTTTTGGGCGTTCAACTCCGGATCATGACGTATTTCTGGCGTTTAACTCCAGACAGCAGCATGTACTTGGCGTTCAACGCCAAGTTACGTCATCAATTTCCGAATAAAGTATGGACTATTATATATTGCTGGAAAGCTCTGGATGTTTACTTTCCAACGCCGTTGAGAGCGCGCCATGTGGAGTTCTGTAGCTCCAGAAAATCAATTTTTAGTGCAGGGAGGTCAGAATCCAATAGCATCAGCAGTCCTTTTGTCAGCCTTTTTCAGAGTTTTGCTCAAGTCCCTCAATTTCAGCCAGAAATTACCTAAAATCACAGAAAAACACACAAACTCATAGTAAAGTCCAGAAATGTGAATTTAACATAAAAACTAATGAAAACATCCCTAAAAGTAGCTTGAACTTACTAAAAACTACCTAAAAACAATGCCAAAAAGCGTATAAATTATCCGCTCATCACAACACCAAACTTAAATTATTGCTTGTCCCCAAGCAACTGAAAATCAAATAGGATAAAAAGAAGAGAATATACTATAAATTCCAAAATATCAATGAATATTAATTATAATTAGATGAGCGGGACCTGTAGCTTTTTGCTTCTGAACAGTTTTGGCATCTCACTTTTTCCTTTGAAGTTTAGAATGATTGGCTTCTTTAGGAACTTAGAATTTTGGATAGTGTTATTGAATTTCCTAGTTAAGCATGTTGGTTCTTGAACACAGCTACTTATGAGTCTTGGCTGTGGCCCTAAGCACCTTGTTTTCTAGTATTACCACTGGATATATAAATGCCACAGACACATAACTGGGTGAACCTTTTCAGATTGTGACTCAGCTTTGCTAGAGTCCCCAGTTAGTGGTGTCCAGAGTTCTTAAGCACACTCTTTCTGCTTTGGATCACGACTTTAACCACTCAGTCCCAAGCTTTTCACTTGGACCTTCATGATACAAGCACATGGTTAGGGACAGCTTGCTTTAGCCGCTTAGGCCTGGATTTTATTTCCTTGGGCCCTCCTATCCATTGATGCTCAAAGCCTTGGATCCTTTTTACCCTTGCCTTTTGGTTTTAAGGGCTATTGGCTTTTTCTGCTTGCTTTTTCTTTTTCTTTCTATTTTTTTCGCCATTTTTTTTTCGCAAGCTTTTTACTTTTCACTGCTTTTTCTTGCTTTAAGAATCAATTTCATGATTTTTCAGATCATCAATAACATTTCTCTTTGTTCATCATTCTTTCAAGAGCCAACAATTTTAACATTCATAAACAACAAGATCAAAAATATGCACTGTTCAAGCATTCATTCAGAAAATAAAAAGTATTGTCACCACATCAATATAATTAAATTAAATTCAAGGATAAATTCGAAATTCATGTACTTCTTGTTCTTTTGAATTAAAGCATTTTTCTTTTAAGAGAGGTGAAGGATTAATGGAATTTATTCATAGCTTTAAGACATAGTTACTACATACTAATGATCATGAAGTAGAGACACAAAACATAGATAAACACAACATAGAAATCGAAAAACAGAAAGAAATAAGAACAAGGAATGAATCCACCTTAGTGGCGTCTTCTTCTTGAAGGACCAACAATGTCCTTAATCTCTTCTATGTCCCTTCCTTGCCTTTGTTGCTCCTCCCTCATTGCTCTTTGATCTTCTCTTATTTCATGGAGAATGATGGAGTGCTCATGATGTTCCACCCTTAATTGTTCAACATTGTGGTTCAAATCTTCTAAGGAGGTATTGAGTTGTTCCCAATAGTTGTTGGGAGGAAAGTGCATCCCTTGAGGCATCTCAGGGATTTCTTGATGATGAGCTTCCTCATGCATCTCTTGAGAACCGTGAAGGGTCTCTCTTGCTTGCTCCATCCTCTTCTTGGAGATGGGCTTATCCTCTTCAATGGAGATGTCTCCGTCAATGATAACTCCAGCTGAGTAACATAGATGGCAAATAAGGTGAGGAAAAGCTAGCCGTGCCATGGTGGAAGGCTTGTCGGCTATTTTGTAGAATTCATTGGAGATGACTTCATGAACTTTTACTTCCTCTCCAATCATGATGCTATGAATCATGATGGCCCAATCCACAGTAACTTCAGATCGGTTGCTAGTGGGAATGATGGAGCGTTGAATGAACTCCAACCATCCTCTAGCTACAGGCTTGAGGTCCAGTCTTCTTAGTTGGACTGGCTTGCCTTTGGAGTCTCTCTTCCATTGAGCTCTTTTCACACATATGTCCATAAGGACTTGGTCCAACCTTTGATTAAAGTTGACCCTTCTAGTGTAGGGGCGTTCATCTCCTTGCATCATGGGCAAGTGGAATGGCAGTCTCACATTCTCCGGACTAAAATCTAAGTATTTTCCCCAAACCATTGTGAGATAATTCTTTGGACTTGGGTTCATACTTTGATCATGGTTCCTAGTGATCCATGCATTGGCATAGAACTCTTGAACCATTAAGATTCTGACTTGTTGCATGGGGTTTGTTAGGACTTCCCAACCTCTTCTTCGGATTTCATGTCGGATCTCCGGATACTCATTTTTCTTGAGCTTGAAAGGGACCTCAGGGATCACCTTCTTCTTTGCCACAACATCATAGAAGTGGTCTTGATGGCTCTTGGAGATGAATCTTTCCATCTCCCATGACTCGGAGGTGGAAGCTTGTCTTCCCTTTTCCTTTTCTAGAGGATTCTCCGGCCTTAGGTGCCATTGATGGTAATGGAAAAACAAAAAGCTTATTCTTTTACCACACCAAACTTAAAATATTGCTCGCCCTCGAGCAAGAGAAGAAAGAAGAGGAGAAGAAGAAGAAGAAGAAGAAAATGGAGGAGAGTGAGGGGAGATGGATTCGGCCAATGGTATAGTAGATGGGGTAGTGTTGTGTGAAAATGAAGTAGAATGGAAGGGTATATATAGGGAGAGGGGAGAGGTTAAGTTCGGCCATTTAGGGTGGGATTGGGTGGGAAAATGTTTTTGAATTTGAAGGTAGGTGGGGTTTATGGGGAAGAGTGGATGGATGTGAGTGGTGAATAGGTGATTGGGAAGAGAGATTGAGGTGATTGGTGAAGGGTTTTTGGGAAGTGTGATATGGGGAAGAGTAAAACTAGGATTAGGAGGTAAGGTGGGAATATGTTAGGTGGGGATCCTGTGGGGTCCACAGATCCTGAGGTGATCCTGTGGGGTCCACAGTTCCTGGGGTGTCAAGGAATTCCATCCCTGCACCAAATAGGCATGTAAAATGCCTTTGCACACCATTCTGGCGTTTAAACGCCGAGTGGTGCATGTTCTGGGCGTTCAACGCCCACATGTAACATGTTTCTGGCGTTGAACGCCAGTTTCATGCTTGTTACTGGCGTTCAGCGCCAGCTTTTCTTCTAGGCACATTCCTGGCGTTCAGCGCCAGAATGTTGCTTGTTTCTGGCGTTCAGCGCCAGTTTCATGCTCTGTTCTGGCGTTGAATGCCAGCCAGATGCTCCTTACTGGCGTTGAACGCCAGCCTGTGCTTCCTCCAGGGTGTGATTTTTCTTCTGCTATTTTTGATTCTGTTTTTAATTTTTATATTTTTTTTTTGTGACTCCACATGATCATGTACCTAATAAAACACAAAATAACAATAAAATAAAATAAAATAAAAATTAGATAAATAAAATTGGGTTGTCTCCCAACAAGAGCTTCTTTAATGTCAATAGCTTGACAGTGGCTCTCATGGAGCCACAAGGTGATCAGGTCAATGTTGTATAGTCCTAACACCAAACTTAGAGTTTGGATATGGGGTCTTAACACCAAACTTAGAGTTTGGTTGTGGCCTCCCAACACCAAACTTAGAGTCTGACTGTGGGGGCTCTTCTTGACTCTGAACTGAGAGAAGCTCTTCATGCTTACTCTCTTTTGTCACAGAGGGATGGCCATGTGCCTTAAATAGAAGGTAGTCCCCATTCAATTGAAGGACTAATTCTCCTCTGTTGACATCTATCACAGCTCCTGCTGTGGATAGGAAAGGTCTTCCAAGGATGATGCATTCATCCTCTTCCTTCCTAGTGTCTAAGATTATGAAATCAGCAGGGATGTAAAGGCCTTCAACCTTTACTAACACGTCCTCCACTATTCCATAAGCTTGTCTCAATGACTTCTCTGCCAATTGTAATGAGAACAAGGCAGGTTGTACCTCAATGATCCCCAGCTTCTCCATTACAGAGAGTGGCATAAGATTTATACCTGACCCTAGATCACACAGAGCTTTTGCAAAGGTCATGGTGCCTATGGTACAAGGTATCAAAAACTTGCCAGGATCTTGTTTCTTTTGAGGTAAAATTTGTTGAATCTAGGTATCCAGTTCACTAATGAGCAAGGGAGGTTCACTTTCCCAAGTCTCATTACCAAACAACTTGGCATTCAACTTCATGATAGCTCCTAAATATTGAGCAACTTGCTCTCCAGTCACATCTTCATCCTCTTCAGAGGAAGAATAGTCTTCAGAGCTCATGAATGGCAGAAGGAGATTTAATGGAATCTCTATGGTCTCTATATGAGCCTCAGATTCCTTTGGGCCCTTAATAGGAAACTCCTTCTTGCTTGAGGGACGTCCCAGGAGGTCTTCCTCACTAGGATTTTCGTCCTTCTCCTCCCTTGTGCATTCGGCCATATTGATTATATCAATGGCCTTGCACTCTCCTTTTGGATTCTCTTCTGTATTGCTTGGGAGAATACTGGGAGGAGTTTCAATGACTTTCTTACTCAGCTGGCCTACTTGTGCCTCCAGATTTCTGATGGAGGATCTTGTTTCACTCATGAAACTGAAAGTGGCCTTTGACAGATCAGAGACTAGATTGGCTAAATTAGAGGTGTTTTGTTTAGAATTCTCTATCTGTTGCTGAGAAGATGATGGAAAAGGCTTGCCATTGCTCAGCCTGTTGCATCCACCATTGTTAAAGCCTTGTTGAGGCTTTTGTTGATCCTTCCATGAGAAATTTGGATGATTTCTCCATGATGAGTTATAGGTGTTTCCATAAGGTTCACCCATATAATTAACCTCTGCCATGGCAGGGTTCTCAGGATCATAAGCTTCTTCAGAAGCTGCCTCTTTAGTACTGTTGGATGCATGTTGCCATCCATTCAGATTTTGAGAGATCATGTTGACCTGTTGAGTCAACACTTTGTTCTGAGCCAATATGGCATTCAGAGTATCAATTTCAGGAACTCTTTTCTTATGAGGTATCCTATTATTCACGGAATTCCTCTCAGAAGTGTACATGAATTGGTTGTTTACAACCATATCAATGAGTTCTTGAGCCTCTTTGATGAGCGGATAATTTGTATACTTTTTGGCATTGTTTTTAGTATGTTTTTGGTATCTTTTAGTTAGTTTTTAGTATATTTTTATTAGTTTTTAATTAAAATTCATTTTTCTGGACTTTACTATGAGTTTGTGTGTTTTTCTGTGATTTCAGGTATTTTCTGACTAAAATTGAGGGTCCTGAGCAAAAATCTGATCCGGAGACTGAAAAGGACTGCAGATGCTGTTGGATTCTGACCTCCCTGCACTCGAAGTTGATTTTCTGGAGCTACAGAAGCCCAATTGGCGCGCTCTCAACGGTATTGGAAAGTAGACATCCTGGGCTTTCCAGCAATATATAATAGTCCATACTTTGCCCAAGATTTGATGGCCCAAACCGGCGCTCAAAGTCACCTACAGAAATTCCAGCGTTAAACGCCGGAACTGGCATAAAATTTGGAGTTAAACGCCCAAACTGGCATGAAAGCTGGCGTTTAACTCCAGAAAAGGTCTCTACACGAAATTCCTTCATTGCTCAGCCCAAGCACACACCAAGTGGGCCCGGAAGTGGATTTTTCTGTCATTTACTCATTTCTGTAAACCTTAGGATACTAGTTTACTATTTATAGGATCTTTTGACATTGTATTCGTACCTTATGACCTCATAACATTTCTTACACGTTTACTTCCACAGTATGAGTCCCTAAACCCCATGGTTGGGGGTGAGGAGCTCTGCTGTGTCTTGATGGATTAATGCAATTACTACTGTTTCTTATTCAATCATGCTTGCTTCCATTCCAAGATAATACTTGTTCTTAATCCGGATGAATATGATGATCCGTGACAATCATCATCATTCTCAACCATGAACGTGTGATTGACAACCACCTCCATTCTACCTTAGATTAAGTAGTTATCTCTTGGATTCTTTAATCGGAATCTTCGTGGTATAGGCAGGACCTGATGGCAGCATTCAAGAGAATCCAGAAGGTCTAAACCTTGTCTGTGGTATTCTGAGTAGGATTCAATGACTGAATGACTGTGACGTGCTTCAAACCTGTAACCTACTGGGCGTTAGTGACAGACGCAAAAGAGGGATTCTATTCCGGTAGGGGAGGGAACCAAACCGGTGATTGGCAGTACTGTGACAGAGTGCGTGCATTAGCTTTCACTGCGAGGATGGGAGGTAGCCATTGACAACGGTGAAACCCTACACGAGCTTGCCATGGAAGGAGACTTGCGTGTTTGATGAAGAAGACAGTAGAAAAGCAGAGATTCAGAAGATGGAGCATCTCCAAAACCCCAGCCTATTCTCCATTACTGCAAAACAAGTAACCATTTCATGTTCTTTTGCTTTTCACAATCAATCCTGATAATTCCTGATCTCCTGACTAAGATTTACAAGATAACCATAGCTTGCTTCAAGCCGACAATCTCCGTGGGATCGACCCTTGCTCACGCAAGGTATTACTTGGACGACCCAGTGCACTTGCTGGTTAGTTGTGCGGGATTGCAAAAGTGTTATTGCAATTTCGTGCACCACTCTTCATGCGTTTTCTTTAGGTGAATAGATCCACCTGCAGAATGGTCCAATGACATTTTCAAAAATTCAGATAGACCATAATAGAATATATCTAATATGGTCCATTCTGAAAACATGTCAGATGGACATCTTTTGGTCAGCTGCTTGTATCTTTCCCAAGCTTCATAGAGGGATTCACCATCTTTTTGTTTGAAGGTTTGAACATCCACTTTCAGCTTGCTCAGCTTTTGAGGAGGAAAGAATTTATCCAAGAAGGCTATGACCAGCTTATCCCAGGAGTCCAGGCTATCCTTGGGTTGTGAATCCAACCATATTCTAGCTCTGTCTCTTACAGCAAAAGGGAAAAGCATGAGTCTGTAGACTTCAGGATCAACTCCATTCGTCTTTACAGTCTCACAGATCTGCAAGAACTCAGTTAATAACTGATAAGGATCTTCAGATGGAAGTCCATAAAACTTGCAGTTTTGTTGCATTAATGCAACTAGTTGAGGCTTAAGCTCAAAATTATTGGCTCCAATGGCAGGAATGGAGATGCTTCTTCCATCAAATTTGGACGTTGGCTTTGTGAAGTCACCAAGCATTCTCCTTGTATTATTATTATTTTCGGCTGCCATCTCTTTCTCTTGTTCGAAAATTTCTGAAAGGTTGTTTCTGGATTGTTGTAATTTAGTTTCTCTTAGTTTCCTTTTCAGAGTCCTTTCAGGTTCAGGATCAATTTCAACAAGAGTGCCTTTTTCCCTGTTCCTGCTCATATGAAAGAGAAGAAAACAAGAAAGGAAAGAGGAATCCTCTATGTCACAGTATATGGATTCCTTTATGTTAGTAGAAAAAGAAAAAGGGGGGAAGAGTGAAGAAGAATGGTTCGGATATTTAGATGGAGAGAGGTGAAGAGAAGTGTTAGTAATTAAATAATTAGATAGAATAAGAAAAGAGGGGGAGAATTTCGAAAATAATTTTGAAAAAGGGATTAGTATTTTCGAAAATTAAATATAAGATATAGTTAAAATTAAAATTTAAAACAATTAAAAAGAATTTTTGAAAAAGAGAGAGGTATTTTCGAAAATTGAAGAGGGAGAAGTAGTTAGTTGGTTTTGAAAAAGATAAGAAACAAACAAAAAGTTAGTTAGTTGATTGAAAAAGATTTGAAATTTTAATTTTAAAAAGAGAAGAAGATAAGAAGATAGAAAATATATTTTAAAATCAAATTTTTGAAAAAGATAAAATTTTGAAAAAAAGATAAGATAAAAAGATAAGATAAAAAGGTAAGATTTTTAAGAAAAAGATATTTTGAAAAAGATTTAATTTTTTTTAAAATGACTTAACTAACAAGAAACTACAAGATAAGATTCTAGAATTTAAAGATTGAACCTTTCTTAACAAGAAAGTAACAAACTTCAAATTTTTGAACCAATCACATTAATTGTTAGCTTATTTCGAAAATATGATATAAAGATAAGAAAAAGATTTTGAAAATATTTTGGAAAAGATTTTTGAAATTTTCGAAAAAGAGGAAAAATTGGAAAAGAAATGATTTTTGAAAAAGATTTTGAAAAGATAAGATTTTTAAATTTTTGAAATTTGACTTGACTTGTAAGAAACAACTAATTTTAAAAATTTTTGACCAAGTCAACCCAAAATTTTGAAAATTTGGAGGGAAATAAGGAAAAGATATTTTTTTGATTTTTGAATTTTTAATTATGAGAGAGAAAAAAACAAAAATACTCAATGCATGAAATTTTTAGATCAAAACAATGAATGCATGCAAGAATGGTATGAATGTCAAGATGAACACCAAGAACACTTTGAAGATCATGATGAACATCAAGAACATAATTTTGAAAAATTTTTGATGCAAAAAAAAATATGCAAGACACCAAACTTAGGAATCTTTAATGCATGGACTCTAACAAACAAAAAATGCATATGAAAAACAACAAACAACACAAAACAAGAAAACATCAAGATCAAACAAGAGGACTTATCAAGAACAACTTGAAGATCATGAAGAACATTATGAATGCATGGAATTTTCGAAAAATGCAAGAAAAATTTTTAAAAGCATGCAATTGACACCAAACTTAAAAATTGACTCAAGACTCAAACAAGAAACACAAAATAGTTTTGATTTTTATGATTTTCTAATTTTTTTTGGATTTTTATTATTTTTTTCGAAGACAAAGTTAGGAAAAACGAAAAAGGAAAGAAAAATTTTGAAAAAGATTTTTGAAAAGAAAATTACCTAATCTGAGCAACAAGATGAACCGTCAGTTGTCCATACTCGAACAATCCCCGGCAACGGCGCCAAAAACTTGGTGGACGAAATTGTGATCCTCTTTGTATTTGCATGAGATTTAAAAATTGGCTCTATTGGAATTTATGATCACAACTCCATTCAGCTTAACCAGCAAGTGTACTGGGTCATCCAAGTAATACCTTACGTGAGTAAGGGTCGATCCCACAGAGATTGTTGGTATGAAGCAAGCTATGGTCACCTTGTAAATCTCAGTTAGGCAGATTAAATCGGTTTATGGATTTATGAATAATTAATAATAAATAGAAAATAAAAAGGGATAGAAATACTTATGTAAATTAATAGTGGGAATTTCAGATAGGCGTGTGGAGATGCTGGAATCCTTTCGAATCTCTACTTTCTTATTGCTTTCATCCAATCCTTCTTACTCCCTTCCATGGCAAGCTGTATGTAGGGCATCACCATCATCAATGGCTACTTTTAATCCTCTCGGGAAAATGGTCCTATGCGCTGTCACTGCACGGCTAATCGTCTGGAGACATCACCCTTGTTGATAGCTACATCCCATCCTCTCAGTGAAAATGGTCCAAATGCTCTGTCACAGCACGGCTAATCATCTGTCGGTTCTCAATCAGGTTGGAGTAGAATCCATTGATTCTTTTGCATTTGTCATCACGCCCAGCCTTCAGGAGTTTGAAGCTCGTCACAATCATTCAATACCGGAATCCTACTCGGAATACCACAGACAAGGTTAGACTTTCCGAATTCCCAGGATCCTACTCGGAATACCACAGACAAGGTTAAACTTTCCGGATTCCCATGAATGTCGTCATCTATCTAGCTTATACCACGAAGATTCTGTTGGGGAATCTAAGAGATATGCGCCCGGCCTAGAGTAGAACGGAAGTGGTTGTCAATCACGTGCGTTCATAGGTGAGAATGATGATGAGTGTCACGGATCATCACATTCATCAAAGTGTTGTGCAACGTATATCTTGGAATAAAAATAAAAGAGAATTGAATAGAAAGTAATAGTAATTGTATTGAAACTTGAGGTACAGCAGAGCTCCACACCCTTAATCTATGGTGTGCAGAAACTCCACCGTTGAAAATACATAAGTGAAAGGTTCAGGCATGGCCGAATGGCCAGCCCTCTGAGTGATCAAAAGACCGAATGATCAAAGACTAAACAGTCAAGAGATTAAACTGTCAAAAGATGTCTAATACAATAGTAAATTATCCTATTTATACTAGACTAGCTACTAGGGTTTACATGAGTAAGTAATTGATGCATAAATCCACTTCCGGGGCCCACTTGGTGTATGCTTAGGCTGAGCTTGATCTATCCACGAGCTGAGGCTTCTCTTGGAGTTGAACTCCAAGTTATAACGTGTTTTGGGCGTTCAACTCCGGATCATGACGTGTTTCTGGCGTTTAACTCCAGACAGCAGCATGTACTTGGCGTTCAACGCCAAGTTACGTCGTCAATTTCCGAATAAAGTATGGACTATTATATATTGCTGGAAAGCTCTGGATGTCTACTTTCCAACGCCATTGAGAGCGCGCCATTTGGAATTTACAAGCTCCAGAAAATCCATTTTGAGTGTAGGGAGGTCAGAATCCAACAGCATCAGCAGTCCTTTTGTCAGCCTTTTTCAGAGTTTTGCTCAAGTCCCTCAATTTCAGCTAGAAATTATCTGAAATCATAGAAAAACACACAAACTCATAGTAAAGTCCAGAAATTTGAATTTAACATAAAAACTAATGAAAACATCCCTAAAAGTAGCTTGAACTTACTAAAAACTACCTAAAAACAATGCCAAAAAGCGTATAAATTATCCGCTCATCAGTACTCATCGGTGTAATGAGTAGTATAAGCACAAACACCATATATCCTTGATGGTCCTTCGGTCCTAGGAAGTTGAGGTGGAGTATTTATCAAAGCTTGAGGGATTTGTTTCCCTTGGGTGATTTGCCGCAACAACACCGTCATCTCACCGAGGGTCTTAGTCAAAATAGCATCTTCAGAGGGAGAAACCTCGCTCACAGCTTTTGGTTACGAACTCCTTGCCCTAGAGTGTTGAGTTGAATCTACTAGGTCTGATATAACTTCCCATGCCTCTGTTGTGGTATTGTTTTTGGTCAATGATCCTCCACTTGCGGCATCTAGGAGAAGCTTATCTTGGTGGTGCATTACTTGACAGAAATAACTTATCAGAACAACTTATCTATCCGGTTGTGAGGGGAAGCCTCTAGCAACTTCTTGAATCTCTCCCAATATTCATACAAAGTCTCCCCATCTTGTTGCACAATGCAAGAGATCTTTCTTCGTAGCTTGTCCATTTTTTGAGGAGGGTAGAACTTTTCCAAGAATTCTTTTCGTAACAAGTCCCAATTGGATCTAACTTCACCCGGCTGAGTATAAAACCACTCCTTCGCCTTTCCCTCTAAAGAGAAAGGGAAAGCCAAGACCAACACCGTGGCTTCATCCGCTCCATGTCTTCTTGCAGTTGCACATGCAACTTGGAAATCCTTAAGGTGCTTCAAAGGATCTTCCCCAGGCAATCCATTGTACTTGGGGAGCAAGTTGATTTTGCCAGACTTAAGCTCAAAATTCGAATCCAACGTCGGATACAGAATCTAAAGTGGTTGCAAGAAGAGATTAGGAGCTCCGGCTTCCTTCAAAGTGATCCTTTGAGGTGGGTCCGCCATGACGTTGCCACCTGAGTCACTCAAAGATAATTCAGTACTCCCCACAGATGAATAGAGAGTCTCCTCGTTGATTGGAGAATGATGGTCACAGATTGGTGGTGATAGTGAATGGGAGTGATCCTCAAGGGAGCCTGATTCACTATGCACGAAAGCTAGCCGGCGCCGAGCTTGCCTTATACAAGTTAAAGTTCTTTCAATTTCTGGATCAAAAGTGGCCATGCTCGGGTCTGAAAGCGACCGTGTCATTCAACTAAGGAGGCAATGAAAGCATGCGATTATGAAAAGTAAAACAAAAGTAGGCAAGTAAACAAGAACTAACTTAACAATCTACAACTACCAAGACTAACTAAAGAGGAAAGGAGTATCTACAATTAATGCCAAGTAGCAAACAAAAAATCAAATATTCACAATAATCACATATTTACAGAACCAAAATCATAGCACTCATTGCACTTAAAGTGAAGTTTTCCCCGCAACGGCGCCAAAATTTGACGGCAGCTAAATTGCATAGGTTTGGATTTTCACACTAAAAGAGGATTAACGTTGCAAGCATAGACCAAACCCAACAATCGGCCACCGTTCAAATTGGAATTTCACAAAGTGTGACACAACTCAAAACCAAATTAAAACCGAGAGTATTTGACTCTCGGGTCGTCTCCCAAAGAATCACTTGAGGGCAATGAGTGTGCAAATTCTGGTTGTAGTGATCAAGGGGTTGTAAATGAAGAGATGAACATATAAAGCAATAAAAGAACATGCAAAATTGTAATGATTGAACTAATAAAGAAATTAAAGAACCGACTATGTAATATGAACAAGTAAAGTATAAAAGAGATTAACATAGCAATGTATAAAAGATTGAAAGCATAAAAAGGGGTCTTGGCTTGGAGTGAGCTAAGGGTCCTTTTGTTGTTGGAACCACAACTATGACAATTATGATGCATTAATCTCACTTGATCAACCCTCACATCGAAAGGTAAGTTAAATGAGCATAAGTGTTCTTAACCCACAAATCCTAAATTGCTTGCTAATTGCCTTAGCAACAACTTAGTGTTAGTGGGAACAAGAACAATTAACAATCCAAGAATTGACACTAAATGTTGAACATTACAACTCTAGGAACCCAATTGCTCACTTGACCCAAGCCAAGAGACAAAAATTTAGTCTAAAACCATGTTTCACATTTTGTCAAACATTTGGTGCGCAAAAAGCTTAAACATGAGAGAAATGAGAAAAGACTTGAAACTAAAAGCAACAATTGATCTCAATCAACAAGAATAACAAAAGAAAGCATAGAACAAACATCAAACATCAAATTCATCAACAAGAAATTGAAATTGCAAAAGAGAAGTGAAATTGAACTACAACTTAAAATAGAAGAAAGAGTAATGACAATGTAACTATAAAGAGTAATAACAAGAGAATACTTACAATGAGATTAGCAAAATCCAAGATCAAAAATGGAAATGGCACTTGAATGTAAACCCTAATAGAAACCCTAGTAGAGAAGATGAAAAAAACTTAGAGAAAACTAAAACTAAAAACCTCTACTACTACTCCTAAACTATCCTAATGATATGCTATGTTATGTCCTTCATTCCCCTTCCAATATGAGCTAAGAGACATCAGAAATAGGCCTCCAAAGCCCTCAAATCACGAGTCACGTGCTTCTTTAATGAAGTCATGCACGGACACCTGTGCAGACACACTTTTGCAAAATCCCGTCCTGTGCGTACGCAAAGTAGCTGTGCGCACGCACACTAGGCGATGCTTGGCTAGACGTGCGACGCGCTTGAAATGATCCACGCACTCTGCTTGGTCTCCTGTGCAGACGCACAAGGTGCTGTGCGCACGCACACGTCTCTGAACTCATCTCCTTTGATTCTTCATGTTTCCTCCACTTTGCATGCTCTTCTTCAATTTACTCCAGCCCATCCCTACCTTATACACCTGGAATCACTCACAAACACATCAAGGCATCAAATGGAAGGCAAATAGAATAAAATAGATCAAATTAAGCACAAAAGAGCATATTTTTATAATCAAGAACAATTTGGGAGGAAAGTTCAAAAGCCTACTATTAAAGGGAATAAGTGCAAGTTTATGTGATGGAATCCATTAAATTCTAAGCAAAAATCATCATCAAATATGGATTCATCAGTGAAGTTCAATAATAATCAATGCATATGAGTTGTGATAAAAAAGAGAGTGCATGAGTATGTGAAAAAGTGAAGAATGGGTAGTTAGTTTAGCATTTAAATTGTATAGGTTGTCATAGGTTAGGTGGGAAGTTTAAGTTAATCAAAGATTCAAGTTTTAGTCCACTTAATCATATACAATGCTACCTTGACCCTAGTCCCATTACAACCTTATGATAAGACCTCATGATATTTGTATGCATGCATGAAATAATTGTTGATTGTTAGATGAAAAACAAATCTTGAAAAGCATGATTAGGGGAGAATTGAGTGAATCAACCTATACACATGAGTGACTAGAGCGGATACACATCCGATGAGGGTTCAATGCTCAGTTACATGTTTTCACCCATGATCATCTCTTTTCTTGCAAGTTGTAAAATCTTTTTAATAACTCAATTCAATTGTGGGTTTAACTTGGTTGTTAATACCTTTAGCCCTTGTATTTATATATGTATTCTTGGATATTGATTTATTTTAACCAAGTAGTTGCATTCATTTAGATAGATTGCATGTAGATAGGTTGAATTTAGATAGTTTGCATTCAATAAATGTTGATACCCTTTGTCTCTTTCTTGAGTTTAGCATGAGGACATGCTTAGTTTAAGTGTGGGGAGGTTTGATAAACCCCAATTTTATGGTTTATCTTCTGCTTAATTTGGGGGATTTTATCAATTTATCTCACATTTATTCAATGAAATAGCATGGTTTTGTAATTCTTCCTAAATTTGTGCTTAAATTTAAAAACATGCTTTTTAGGCCTTAAAATAACTAAATTTAATTCACCTTAATTCCATTCGATGTCTTGATATGTTTGTTAAGTGATTTCAGATTCATAAGGCAAGCATTGGATGGAAAAAGTGAAGAGAAAAGCATGCAAATTGGAGAATTCATGAAGAAACGAGCATTTGGAGAATTCATGGCCACGCGCACGCGTCATCCACACGTACGCGTGAGTAGAATATTTGCAAAGCCACGCACACGCGTCAGCTACGCGTACGTGTGAGGAAGGAATTTGCCAGCGACGCGCATGCGTCGTCCACACGTGCGCGTGACAAGAGGCACGTGTCCTCATTAAAGTGAATTCACTGAGGGCAATTTCTGAACTTCCCAGGCCCAAATCCAACTCGTTTCTTAGGCTATTTCATGCAAAATTGAATATTGGACAAAGTGGGAGCAATTAGTTTAGTGTAGGATCGTGCTTTAGGTAGTTTCTAGAGAGAGAAGCACCCTCTTCTCTCTAGAATTAGGGTAGATCTAGGGAAATCTCTCTTATATTTAAGGTTTAATTCTTATTTTCATCTTGTTTTCTTTATAATTTCTTGTTCTAGTACTTTAATTCTCATAGTCTCTCTTGCTATTTCCTTTATTTTGCCTCTTCCTATGCTGATGAACTCTCTTTGTTGGATTTAGATTTCCCTTAATGCAATTTCATGTTTGATGTTCTTTATTATTTAATTGAGTTGTTGTTCTTGTTTCCTTGCAATTGGGTAGCGGTAGATTTTATTATTCTTGCAATTTTATTATGCTTTCTTTTTATGCCTTCCAAGTGTTTGACAAAATGCTTGGACTGATGTTAGAGTAGATTTTTGAGCATTCTTGGTTTTGAAAGAGAAATTAGGCAATCTTGAGTCATTAATACGCAACTCATGTTGGTAATCTAGAGTTGTTAGTTAATATTGTTTCCATTGATGCTAATCTTTTGCAAATTAAATTAGTAAGTTGATTAGGACTTTTGGATTGAGATTGACTAGTCTTATTAGACTTTCTTCGAGTGTTAGAGATGACATTGTACCTTCTCTTGTTGGAGATGACTTAATAAGATAAATTCTTGATAATTATTGTGATATGATTATTGACTAGGATAGAAAGCCTAGATTCTCAATCCTTGCCATGAATGCCTCTTTTCATTATTTGTTTGTTGCTTTATTTTCTTGTCATTTAATTTCTTGCACTTTTACCAACCCCTTAGATACCATAACCAATAATATGCATACCTTACTGCAATTCCTTGAAAAGATGATCCGTGACTAATACTCTCGGTTACTTTTATTGAGTTTGACTTGTGACAATCAAAAATTAAACTTTGATTTGAGGATCAATTATCGGTTTGGGCTATGCTCACAGCAAAATTATCTTGTTAAATTCTGAACTAGTATAAATCTTCACATCAGTCACCATCACGTTACTCCCCGAGGTGGGTTACAACCTACATCTGAAAAACAACAACAGAATATGGTATAAGAACCAGAGGTTCTCAGTATGGTAACAGTGCCCAGTAATGTAAGATGTAAGACTCTAGGCCGCTAGAGGCAATCCTAGAACTTCACATCGAGCATAATACTTAAAGCATACCTAAATTTAAACCATAACTTTAAAACCATAAATGAATTAGGGTATTCTATCTTAAGGAATTCCTAAACTAACATTTACACCACTATCCTACAGCCTTCACCAGACTAACTGCCATGCGATCCCATCGCCACCGCCTACTGAACCTCCTCATTCCCAATTGGTGCACGAAATTGTGATCATCAATGGTGCCATCAACATGGTACGCTCAATTACAATCTCAACTCTTTATCACAACTTCGCACAACTAACCAGCAAGTGCACTGGGTCGTCCAAGTAATAAACTTTACGCGAGTAAGGGTCGATCCCACGGAGATTATTGGTATGAAGCAAGCTATGGTCATCTTGTAAATCTCAGTCAGGTGGATTCAAATGGTTATGGAGGATTGATAATTAAAAGATGAATAAAACATAAAATAAAGATAGAGATACTTATGTAATTCATTGGTGAGAATTTCAGATAAGCGTATGGAGATGCTTTGTCCCTTCCGTCTCTCTGCTTTCCTACTGTCTTCATCCAATCCTTCTTACTCCTTTCCATGGCAAGCTGTATGTTGGGCATCACCATTGTCAATGGCTACAGTCCCGTCCTCTCAGTGAAAATGTTCAACGCACTTTGTCACAGCACGGCTATTCAGCTGTCGGTTCTCGATCATGTCGGAATAGAATCCAGTGATTCTTTTGCATCTGTCACTAACACCCCACAATCGCGAGTTTGAAGCTCGTCACAGTCATTCAATCCTTGAATCCTACTCAGAATACCACAGACAAGGTTTAGACTTTCCAGATTCTCTTGAATGCCACCATCAATTCTAGCTTATACCACGAAGATTCTGATTAAGGAATCCAAGAGATAAACATTCAAGCCTTGTTTGCTTGTAGAACGGAAGTGGTTGTCAGGCACGCGTTCATAAGTGAGAATGATGATGAGCGTCACATAATCATCACATTCATCATGTTCTTGGGTGCGAATGAATATCTTAGAACAAGAATAAGCTGAATTGAATAGAAGAACAATAGTAATTGCATTAATACTCGAGGTAAAGCAGAGCTCCACACCTTAATCTATGGTGTGTAGAAATTCCACTGTTGAAAATACATAAGAACAAGGTCTAGGCATGGCCGAATGGCCAGCCTCCCAAAGAGGGTTCAATCATAAAAATATGATCAAAAGATTTCTTTAATACAATAGCAAAAGGTCCTATTTGTAGAGAACTATTAGCTTAGGGTTTACAAATATGAGTAAATGACATAAAAATCCACTTCCGGGCCCAGTTGGTGTGTGCTTGGGCTGAGCATTGAAGCTTTCATGTGTGGAGACTTTTCTTGAAGTTAAACGTCAGCTTTTGTGCCAGTTTGGGCGTTTAACTCCCATTCTTGTGCTAGTTCCGGCGTTCAACGCTAGAATTCTTGAGCAGACTTGGAACACCTGTTTTGGCCATCAAATCTCGGAAAAAGTATGGATTATTATACATTTCTGGAAAGCCCAGGATGTCTACTTTCCAACGCAATTCAAAGCGCGCCAATTGGGCTTCTGTAGCTTCAGAAAATCCACTTCGAGTGCAGGGAGGTCAGAATCTAACAGCATCTGCAGTCCTTTTCAGCCTTTGAATCAGATTTTTGCTCAGATCCCTCAATTTCAGCCAGAAAATAACTGAAATCAATGAAAAACACACAAACTCATAGTAAAGTCCAGAAAAGTGAATTTTAACTAAAAACTAATAAAAATATAATAAAAACTAACTAAAACATACTAAAAACAATGCCAAAAAGCGTATAAATTATCCGCTCATCACAACACCAAACTTAAATTGTTGCTTGTCCCCAAGCTGCTGAAAATCAAATAAGATAAAAAAAAGAGAATATGCAATGAATTCAAAAAACATCTATGAAGATCAGTATTAATTAGATGAGCGGGGCTTTTAGCTTTTTGCCTCTGAACAGTTTTGGCATCTCACTCTATCCTTTGAAATTCATAATGATTGGCTTCTATAGGAACTCAGAATCCAGATAGTGTTATTGATTCTCCTAGTTAAGTATGATGATTCTTGAACACAGCTACTTTATGAGTCTTGGCCGTGGCCCAAAGCACTCTGTCTTCCAGTATTACCACCGGATACATACATGCCACAGACACATAACTGGGTGAACCTTTTCATATTGTGACTCAGCTTTGCTAGAGTCCCCAATTAGAGGTGTCCAGGGTTCTTAAGCACACTCTTTTTTTTGCCTTGGATCACGACTTTATTTTTATCCTTGCCTTTTGGTTTAAAGGGCTGTTGGCTTTTTCTGCTTGCTTTCTCTCTTTTTTTTTTGTATTCACTGCTTTTTTCTTGCTTCAAGAATCATTGTTATGATTTTTCAGATCCTCAGTAACATGTCTCCTTTTTTCATCATTCTTTCTAGAGCCAACATTCATGAACAACAAATTCAAAAGACATATGCATTGTTCAAGCATACATTCAGAAGTCAAAGTATTGCCACCACATCAAAATAATTAATCTGTTATAAAATTCAAAATTCATGCAATTCTTCTCTTTTTTAATTAAGAACATTTTTCATTTAAGAAAGGTGATGGATTCATAGGACATTCATAACTTTAAGGCAGAGACACTAAGACATTAATGATCATAAGACACAAACATAAATAAAACATAAAGCATAATTTTCGAAAAACAGAAAAATAAAGAACAAGGAGATTAAAGAACGGGTCCACCTTAGTGATGGCGGCTTGTTCTTCCTCTTGAAGATCTTATGGAGTGCTTGAGCTCCTCAATGTCTCTTCCTTGCCTTTGTTGCTCCTCTCTCATGATTCTTTGATCTTCTCTAATTTTATGGAGGAGGATGGAATGTTCTTGGTGCTCCACTCTTAGTTGTCCCATGTTGGAACTCAATTCTCCTAGGGAGGTGTTGATTTGCTCCCAATAATTTTGTGGAGAAAAGTGCATCCCTTGAGGTATCTCAGGGATTTCATGATGAAGAATTTCCTCATGTCCATGAGTGGGATCTTTTGTTTGCTCCATCCTTTTCTTAGTGATTAGCTTGTCCTCATCAATGAGGATGTCTCCCTCTATGTTAATTTCAACTGAATTACAGAGGTGACAAATGAGATGAGGGAAGGCTAACCTTGCCAAGGTAGAGGACTTGTTTGCCACCTTACAAAGTTCTTGGGATATAACCTCATGAACTTCTACTTCCTCTCCAATCATGATGCTATGAATCATGATAGCCCGGTTTATAGTAACTTCGGATCGGTTGCTAGTGGGAATGATTGAGCGTTGGATAAACTCCAACCATCCCCTAGCCACAGGCTTGAGGTCATGCCTTCTTAGTTGAACCAGTTTTTCTCTTGAATCTCTCTTCCATTGAGCGCCCTATTCACAAATGTCTATGAGGACTTGGTCTAACCTTTGATCAAAGTTGACCCTTCTAGTGTAGGGGTGTTCATCTCCTTGCATCATGGGCAAGTTGAATGCAAACCTTACATTTTCCAGACTAAAATCTAAGCATTTCCCCCGAACCATTGTAAGCCAATTCTTTGGGTCCGGGTTCACACTTTGATCATGGTTCTTGGTGATCCATGCATTGGCATAGAACTCTTGAACCATTAAGATTCCGGCTTGTTGAATGGGGTTGGTAAGAACTTCCCAACCTCTTCTTTAGATCTCATGTCGGATCTCCGGATATTCACTCTTTTTGAGTTTGAAAGGGACCTCGGGGATCACCTTCTTCATGGCCACAACTTCATAGAAGTGGTCTTGATGCACCCTTGAGATGAATCTCTCCATCTCCCATGACTCGGAGGTTGAAGCTTTTGCCTTTCCTTTCCTCTTTCTAGAGGTTTCTCCGGCCTTAGATGCCATAAATGGTTATGGAAAAACAAAAAGCAATGCTTTTACCACACCAAACTTAGAAGGTTTGCTCGTCCTCAAGCAAAAGAAGAAAGAAGAGAGTAGAAGAAGAAGAAATAGAGGAGATGGAGGGGGGCTTTGTGTTTCGGCCAAGGGGAGAAGTAGTGTTTAGGTTGTGGGAAAATGAAGAAGTGAAGATGGGTTTATATAGGAGTGGAGAGGGGGTGTATGGTTCGGTCATGTATAGGTAGGTTTGGGAGGGAAAGTGGTTTGAATTTGAATGGTAAGATAGGTGGGGTTTTATGAAGGATGGATGTGAGTGGTGAAGAGAATGGTGGGATTTGATAGGTGAGGGGTTTTTGGGGAAGCGGTATTGAAGTGATTGGTGAATGGGTGAAGAAGAGAGAGAGTGGTGGGGTAGGTGGGAATCCTGTGGGGTCCACAGATCCTGAGGTGTCAAGGATAACTCATCCTTGCACCAAGTGGCATGCAAAAATGCCCTTTCTGCCAATCCTGGCGTTAAACGCCGGGCTGGTGCCCATTTCTGGTGTTTAACGCCAGCTTCTTGCCCATTCCTGGCGTTAAACGCCAGTCTGGTGCCCCTTTCTGGCGTTAAACGCCCAGAATGGTGCCAGACTGGGCGTTAAACGCCCATTTTGCAATCTTCACTGGCGTTTAAACACTAGCTAAATTTCCTCCAGGGTGTGCTATTTTTCTTTCTGTTTTTCATGTTGTTTTTGCTTTTTCAATTGATTTTGTGACTTCCCATGATCATCAACCTATAAAAGACATAAAATAACAAAGGGAAATAGATAAATATAACATTGGGTTGCCTCCCAACAAGTGCTTCTTTAATGTCAGTAGCTTGACAGTGGGCTCTCATGGAGCCTCACAGATACTCAGAGCAATGTTGGAACCTCCCAACACCAAACTTAGAGTTTGAATGTGGGGGGTTCAACTCCAAACTTAGAATTTGGTTGTGGCCTCCCAACACCAAACTTAGAGTTTGACTGTGAGGGCTCTGTTTGACTTTGTTTTGAGAGAAGCTCCTCATGCTTCCTCTCCATGGTTACAGAGGGATATCCTTGAGCATTAAACACAAAGGATTCTTCATTCACTTGAATGATCAATTCTCCTCTGTCAACATCAATCACAGCTTTTGCTGTGGCTAGGAAGGGTCTGCCAAGGATGATAGATTCATCCATGCACTTCCCAGTCTCTAGGACAATGAAATCAGCAGGGATGTAATGGTCTTTAATCTTTACCAGAACATCCTCTACAAGTCCATAAGCTTGTTTTCTTGAATTGTCTGCCATCTCTAGTGAGATTCTTGCAGCTTGTACCTCAAAAATCCCTAGCTTCTCCATTACAGAGAGAGGCATGAGGTTTATGCTTGACCCTAGGTCACACAGAGCATTCTTGAAGGTCATGGTGCCTAATGTACAAGGTATTGAGAACTTCCCAGGGTCCTGTCTCTTTTGAGGTAATCTCTGCCTAGTCAAGTCATCCAGTTCTTTGGTGAGCAAAGGGGATTCATCCTCCCAAGTCTCATTACCAAATAACTTGTCATTTAGCTTCATGATTGCTCCAAGGTACTTAGCAACTTGCTCTTCAGTGACATCTTCATCCTCTTCAGAGGAAGAATACTCATCAGAGCTCATGAATGGCAGAAGTAAATCCAATGGAATCTCTATGGTCTCAGTGTGAGCCTCAGATTCCCATGGTTCCTCATTAGGGAACCCATTGGAGGCCAGTGGACGTCCATTGAGGTCTTCCTCAGTGGCGCTCACTGCCTCTTTCTCCTCTCCAAATTCGGCCATGTTGATGGCCTTACACTCTTCTTTTGGATTCTCTTCTGTATTGCTTGGAAGAGTACTAGGAGGGAGTTCAGTAACTTTCTTACTCATCTGACCCACTTGTGCCTCCAAGTTTCTAATGGGGGACCTTGTTTCAGTCATGAGACTTTGAGTGGTTTTGATTAGATCAGAGACCATGGTTGCTAAGTCAGAATGGCTCTGCTTAGAATTCTCTGTCTGTTGCTGAGAAGATGATGGAAAAGGCTTGCCATTGCCAAACCTGTTTCTTCCACCATTATTGTTGTTGAAACCTTGTTGAGGTCTCTGTTGATCCTTCCATGAGAGATTTGGATGATTTCTCCACGAAGGATTATAGGTGTTTCCATAGGGTTCTCCCATGTAATTCACCTCTTCCATTGAAGGGTTCTCAGGATCATAAGCTTCTTCTTCAGATGAAGCGTCCTTAGTACTGCCTGGTGCAGCTTGCATTCCAGACAGACTTTGAGAAATCATATTGACTTGCTGAGTCAATATTTTGTTCTGAGCCAATATGGCATTTAGAGTGTCAATCTCAAGAACTCCTTTCTTTTGATTCGTCCCATTATTCACAGGATTCCTTTCAAAAGTGTACATGAATTAGATATTTGCAACTATTTCAATGAGTTCTTGAGCTTCTGAAGGCATCTTCTTCAGATGAAGAGATCCTCCAGCAGAGTTGTCCAATGACATCTTGGACAGTTCAGAGAGACCATCATAGAAGATACCTATGATGCTCCATTCAGAAAGCATGTCAGAAGGACACTTTATGATCAATTGTTTGTATCTTTCCCAAGCTTCATAAAGGGATTCACCTTCCTTCTATCTGAAGGTTTGGACTTCCACTCTAAGCTTACTCAATTTTTGAGGAGGAAAGAACTTTGCCAAGAAGGCATTGACTAGCTTTTCCCAAGAGTTCAGGCTTTCTTTAGGTTGTGAGTCCAACCATATCCTAGCTTTGTCTCTTACAGAAAAAGGGAATAGCATAAGTCTGCAGACCTCAGGGTTAACCCCATTGGTCTTGACAGTGTCACAGATTTGCAAGAATTCAGCTAAAAACTGATGAGGATCTTCCAATGGAAGTCCATGGAACTTGCAATTCGGTTGCATTAGAGAAACTAATTAAGGCTTAAGCTCAAAGTTGTTTGTTCCAATGGCAGGGATTGAGATGCTTCTCCCATAGAAGTCGGGAGTAGGTGCAGTAAAGTCACCAAGCACCTTCCTTGCATTGTTGGTATTGTTGTTGTTTTCGGTTGCCATGTCTTCTTCTTGTTTGAATATTTCTGTTAGGTCCTCTACAGAGAGTAGTGCTTTAGCTTCTCTTAGCTTTCACTTCAAGGTCCTTTCAGGTTCAGGGTCAGCCTCAACAAGAATGCTTTTGTCTTTGCTCCTGCTCATATGAAAGAAAAGAGAACAAGAAAATATAGAATCCTCTATGTCACAGGATAGAGATTCCTTGAGGTGTCAGAGGAAAAGAAGAATAGAAGGAGGAGGTAGAAGAATTCGAACTTATCAAGAGGGACAGAGTACGAATTGTGCATTGAGGAGGAGTGTTAGTCCATAAATAGAAGGATGTGAGAAGAGGGGAAGAATTTTTTAAATTAAAGTAAAAGATTTTGAAGAAACTTTGAAAAACTGAAGAATGATTTTCGAAAATTAAAGTTGGGAAAGAAATAAAATGATTTTTTGAAAAAGATTTTGAAATTTGAAATAAAAAAGATCTGATTGAAAATTATTTTGAAAAAGATGTGATTAAGAAGATATGATTGAAAAGATATGATTGAAAAACAGTTTAAAAAATGTTGATTTTTAAAATTAATGACTTGGCTAACAAGAAATTTAAAAGATATGATTCAGACATTAAACCTTTCTCAACAGAAAAGGCAACATACTTGAAATGTTGAATCAAATTATTAATTGTTAGCAAGTATTTTTGAAAAATGGAAAGAAATTGATTTTGAAAATATATGATTGAAAAGATATGGTTTGAAAAAGATTTGATTTTGAAAAATTATGAAAACTTGAAAAAAAATTTGAATTAAAATCAAAATCTTCCCTCTTGTGCCATCCTGGCGTTAAACTCCCAGAATGGTATCCATTCAGGCATTTAACGCCCAAAATGCTACCCCTTTGGGCGTTAAACACCCAGCCAGGTACCCTGGCTGGCGTTTAAACGCCAGTTTTCCTTCCTCACTGGGTGTTTTGAACGCCCAGCTTTTTCTGTGTAATTCCTCTGCTGAATGTTCTGAATCTTCAATTCTTTGTATTATTGACTTGAAAAGACACAAATTAAAAAATTTTTTGGATTTTTTAATAATGAGGAATAATCAAAATGAAACTAAGATCAAATAAACAATGCATGCAAGACACCAAATTTAGAGGTTTGTATACTATTGACACTAACAAATTGAGAATGCATATGAGAAACAACAAAACACTCAAGACAAGAGAATTTAAAGATCAGAGTAAGGAAATCATCAAGAACAACTTGAGGATCAATGAAGACACATGATTGAATTCGAAAAAATGCAAGAAGAATAGAAACATGCAATTGACACCAAACTTAAAATGAGACACTAGACTCAACAAGAAACATAAAATATTTTTGGTTTTTATGATTTTGTAATTTTTTTGGTTTTTTTTTAAGTTAGGTGGAAAAAGAAAATGAAGAGGATCAAAACTTTTAATAAGAATTCCAGGAATCATGCAATGTTAGTCTAAAGCTGTAGTCTAAAAAGATTAGACATGGCTAGCCAAGCTTCAGCAGGACATTGCATTCAAGTGCTAAATTGATGAGAATCAATCAGCTTTGGTGATGATAAGAACATCACCTTGAAACTCTAGAATTCATTCTTAAAAATTCTGAAAAAAAATACCTAATCTAAGCAACAAGATGAACCGTCAGTTGTCCAAACTCGAACAATCCCCGGCAACGGCGCCAAAAACTTGGTGCATGAAATTGTGATCATCAATGGCGCCATCAACATGGTACGCTCAATTGCAATCTCAACTCTTTATCACAACTTCGCACAACTAACCAACAAGTGCACTCGGTCGTCCAAGTAATAAACCTTATGCGAGTAAGGGTCGATCCCACGAAGATTGTTGGTATGAAGCAAGCTATGGTCATCTTGTAAATCTCAGTCAGGCGGATTCAAATTTTTATGGAGGGTTGATAATTAAAAGATGAATAAAACATAAAATAAAGATAGAGATACTTATGTAATTCATTGGTGAGAATTTCAGATAAGCGTATGGAGATGCTTTGTCCCTTCCGTCTCTCTGCTTTTCTACTGTCTTCATCCAATCCTTCTTACTCCTTTCCATGGCAAGCTGTATGTTGGTCATCACCATTGTCAATGGCTACAGTCCCGTCCTCTCAGTGAAAATGTTCAACGCGCTCTGTCACAGCACCGCTATTCAGCTGTCGGTTATCGATCATGTCGGAATAGAATCCAGTGATTCTTTTGCGTCTGTCACTAACGCCCCACATCGCGAGTTTGAAGCTCGTCACAGTCATTCAATCCTTGAATCCTACTCAGAATACCACAGACAAGGTTTAGACCTTCTGGATTCTCTTGAATGCCACCATCAATTCTAGCTTATACCACGAAGATTCTGATTAAGGAATCCAAGAGATAAACATTCAAGCCTTGTTTGCTTGTAGAACGGAAGTGGTTGTCAGGCACGCGTTCATAAGTGAGAATGATGATGAGCGTCACATAATCATCACATTAATCATGTTCTTGGGTGCGAATGAATATCTTAGAACAAGAATAAGCTGAATTGAATAGAAGAACAGTAGTAATTGCATTAATACTCAAGGTACAACAGAGCTCCACACCTTAATCTATGGTGTGTAGAAACTCCACCATTGAAAATACATAAGAACAAGGTCTAGGCATAGCCGAATGGCCAGCCTCCCAAAGAGGGTTCAATCATAAAAACATGATCAAAAGATTTCTTTAATACAATAGCAAAAGGTCCTATTTGTAGAGAACTAGTAGCTTAGGGTTTATGGTGGACGGAATTGTGATTCAACATCCTTAAGTTTATATGGAATCTATCTTTTGAGCTTTAGTGTGAATATACCCTTAGGACACTGTTTATTTTGAGATGAAGGCTTCTAAGGGGCAGCACCTGTGTGAGGTTTTCTTTATTGGAATTCACAACTCCGTTCAACTAACCAGCAAGTGTACTGGGTCGTCCAAGTAATAACCTTACGTGAGTAAGGGTCGAATCCACAGAGATTGTTGGTATGAAGCAAGCTATGGTCACCTTGCAAATCTCAGTTAGGCAGATTAAAAAGTTATGGGTTCGAAAATAGAAATAAGAAAATAAATAATAAAAAGGATAGAATACTTATGTAGATTCATTGGTAGGAATTTCAGATAAGCGGAATGGAGGTGCTGTAGAGCTCTCGGACGCCTGCTCTCCCACTGCTTCTACTCAATCGTTCTTACTCCTTTCCATGGCAAGCTTTGTATAGGGGTTCACTATCAGCTGTGGCTACTTTCATTCCTCTCGGGGAAATAACCTGTGCGGCTGTCACTCGCACAGCTAACCAGTCTGGAGGCATCACCCATGGTTGATAGCTACATCCCATCCTCGCAGTGAAAGCTAATGCACGCACTCTGTCACAGTACGGCCAATCACCGGTTGGTTCCCGCTCCTACTGGAATAGAATCCCTCTTTTGCGTTTGTCACTAACGCCCAGCAGGTTAAAGTTTGAAGCACGTCACAGTCATTCATGAACGGAATCCTACTTGGAATACCACAGACAAGGTAAGACTTTCCGGATTCCCAGGATCCTACTCGGAACACCACAGACAAGGTTGGACTTTCCGGATCCAGATAAATGCCGCCATCTATCTAGCTTATACCACGAAGATTCTGTTGGGGAATCTAAGAGATACACATTCAAGCCTATGTTGCATGTAGAACGGAAGTGGTTGTCAATCACGCGCGTTCATCAGTGAGAATAATAATGAGGGTTATTAACTCATCACATTCATCATGTTCTTGGGTACGAATGAATATCTTGGAATAAGAATAAAAGAGGAATTGAATAAAAGACAATAGAACTTCATTAATCTTTGAGGTACAGCAGAGCTCCACACCCTTAATCTATGGTGTGCAGAAACTCCACTGTTGAAAATACATAAGCAAGAGGTCCAGGCATGGCCGAATGGCCAGCCCCCTAAACGTGATCACAGGATAGAAAATACAATCCAGGATGTCTAATACAATAGTAAAAGGTCCTATATATACTAGACTGGCTACTAGGGTTTACATGAGTAAGTAATTGATGCATAAATCCACTTCCGGGGCCCACTTGGTGTGTGTTTGGGCTGAGCTTGATCAATCCACGTGTAGAGGCATTTCTTGGCGTCAAACTCCAGGTTATGACGTGTTTTGGGCGTTTAACTCCGAATCATGACGTTTTTCTGGCGTTTTACTCCAGACAGCAGCATGAACTTGGCGTTTAACGCCAAGTTACGTCGTCATTCTTCGAATAAAGTATGAACTATTATATATTTCTGGAAAGCCCTGGATGTCTACTTTCCAACGCCGTTGAGAGCGCGCCATTTGGAGTTCTGTAGCTCCAGAAAATCCATTTCGAGTGCAGGGAGGTCAGAATCCAACAGCATCAGCAGTCCTTTTGTCAGCCTTTTTCAGAGTTTTGCTCAAATCCCTCAATTTCAGTCAGAATTTACCTGAAATCACAGAAAAACATACAAACTCATAGTAAAGTCCAGAAATGTGAATTTAACATAAAAACTAATGAAAACATCCCTAAAAGTAGCTTAAACTTACTAAAAACTATATAAAAACAATGCCAAAAAGCGTATAAATTATCCGCTCATCACAACACCAAACTTAAATTGTTGCTTGTCCCCAAGCAACTGAAAATCAAATAGGATAAAAAGAAGAGAATATACTATAAAGTCCAAAATATCAATGAATATTAATTTAATTATATGAGCGGGGCTTGTAGCTTTTTGCTTCTGAACAACTTTGGCATCTCACTTTTTCCTTTGTAGTTTAGAGGTATTGGCGTCTCTGGGGGAATTTAGAATTTGGGATAGTGTTATTGACTTTCTTAGTGAAGCATGTTGATTCTTGAACATAGCTACTCATGAGTCTTGGCTGTGGCCCTAAGCATTTTGTCTTCCAGTATTACCACCAGATACACAAATGCCACAGACACATAACTGGGTGAACCTTTTCAGATTGTGACTTAGCTTTGCTAAAGTCCCCAATTAGTGGTGTCCAGAGCTCTTAAGCACACTCTTTGCTTTGGATCACGACTTTAACCACTCAGTCTCAAGCTTTTCACTTGGACCTTCATGACACAAGCACATGGTTAGGGACAGCTTGATTTAGCCGCTTAGGCCCGGATTAAGTTTCCTTGGGCCCTCCTATCCATTGATGCTCAAAGCCTTGGATCCTTGCTTTGGAATTTTCGCCTCCTTTTTCTTTTTTCTTTTTTTTTTTTTTTCACTGCTTTTTCTTGCTTCAAGAATCAATTTCATGATGTTTTTCAGATCATCAATAACATTTCTCTTTGTTCCTCATTCTTTCAAGAACCAACAATTTTAAACACTCATAAACAACAAGATCAAAAGACATATGCACTGTTCATTCATTCATTCAGAAAACAAAAGTTATTGCCACCACATCAATATAATTAAACTGAATTCACTAATAATTTCGAAAATTATGTACTTCTTGTTCTTTTGAATTAAAACATTTTTCTTTTAAGAGAGGTGAAGGACTAATGGGTTTTATTCATAGCTTTAAGGCATGGTTTACATACTAATGATCATGAGACACAAAAACATAGATAAACATAGCATTAAAAACCGAAAATAGAAAGAAATAAAGAACAAGGAATGAGTCCACCTTAGTGGCGTCTTCTTCTTGAAGGACCAATGATGTTCTTCAACTCTTCTATGTCCCTTCCTTGCCTTTGTTGCTCCTCCCTCATTGCTCTTTGATCTTCTCTTATTTCTTGGAGAGTGAGGGCGTGTTCATGGTGTTCCACCCTTAATTGTTCAACATTATGGCTCAAATCTTCCAAGGAGGTGCTAAGTTGCTCCCAATAGTTGTTGGGAGGAAAGTGCATTCCATGAGGCATTTGTTGATGATGCACTTCCTCATGTTCTTCTTGGAGGCCGTGAGGAGCTTCCCTTGTTTGCTCCATCTTTCTCTTGGTAATGGGCTTGTCTTCTTCAATGGAGACATCTCCTTCTATGATAACTCCAGCTGAGTAACATAGATGGCATATAAGGTGGGGGAAGGCTAACCGTGCCATGTATGAAGGCTTGTCAGCTATTTTGTAGAGTTCATTGGAGATGACTTCATGAACCTCTACTTCTTCACCAATCATGATGCTATGAACCATGATGGCCCGATCCACAGTAACTTCAGATCGGTTGCTTGTAGGGATGATGGATCTTTGAATGAACTCCAACCATCCTCTAGCTACAGGCTTGAGGTCCAGTCTTCTTAGTTGGACTGGCTTGCCTTTGGAGTCTACTCTCCATTGGGTGCCTTCCACACATATGTCCCTAAGGACTTGGTCCAACCTTTGGTTAAAGTTGACCCTTCTTGTGTAGGGGCGTTCATCACCTTGCATCATGGGTAAGTGAAACGCCAACCTCACATTTTTCGGACTAAAATCCAAGTATTTCCCCCTAACCATTGTGAGATAATTCTTTGGGCTTGGGTTCATACTTTGGTCATGGTTCCTAGTGATCCATGCATTGGCATAGAACTCTTGAACCATCAATAATCCAACTTGTTGCATGGGGTTGGCCAAGACTTCCCAACCTCTTCTTTGAATTTCATGTCGGATCTCCGGATACTCATTCTTTTTGAGCTTGAAAGGGACCTCAGGGATCACTTTCTTCTTTGCCACAACATCATAGAAGTGGTCTTGATGGCTTTTGGAGATGAATCTTTCCTTCTCCCATGACTCAGAGGAAGAAGCTTTTGCTTTCCCTTTCCCTTTTCTTGAGGAAACTCCGATCTTGGGTGCCATTGATGGTGAATGAAAAACAAAAAGCTTAGGCTTTTTACCACACCAAACTTAAAATTTGCTTGTCCCCAAGCAAAAAGAAAAGAAGAGTAGAAGAAGAAGAAGAAAATATGGTAGAGAGGGAGAAGAGAGGGTTCGGCTATGTGGGAGAATGTGGGTTTGTGTTGTGTGAAAATGTAAATGAAAAGAAGGGTATTTATAGGGAGAGGGGAGGGTATAGGTTCGGCCAAATTGGGTGGGAATGGGTGGGAAATTGAATTTGAATTTTATGGAGGTAGGTGGGATGTATGGGGAAGAGGAGGTTGATTTGAATGGTGAATGGGGTAATTGGGAGGAGGAATTGAGGTGATTGATGAAGAAGATGTTGCGAATTGTGACATGGGGAATCACATCACAAAAACTAGGACTGGGAAGTAAGGTGGGAATATGTTAGGTGAGGATCCTGTGGGGTCCACAGATCCTGAGGTGAGGATCCTGTGGGGTCCACAGATCCTGAGGTGAAAAGAAATACCATTCCTTCTCCCTATAGGCATGTAACATGCTTTCATGCATCATTCTGGCGTTCAAACGCCCATTGGTGCATGTTCTGGGCGTTAAACGCCCATGTAATGCATGTTTCTGGCGTTGAACGCCAGTTTCAAGCTTGTTTCTGGCGTTCAGCGCCAGATTGTCCTCTGTGTGCGCATTCTGGCGTTAAACGCCAGGATGTAGCTTGTTTTGGGCGTTCAGCGCCAGAAAGATGCTCTGTTCTGGCGTTGAACGCCAGCCAGATGCTCCTTCTGGGCGCTGAACGCCAGCCCGTGCGTCCTCCAGGGTGAAAAATTTTTTTTTCTTCTGTTTTTGACTCTGTTTTTAATTTTTTTGATTTTTTCGTGACTCCTCATGATCATGTACCTAATAAGACATAAAAATAACAAAGAAACAAAATAAAATAAAATTAGATAAATAAAATTGGGTTGCCTCCCAACAAGCGCTTCTTTAGTGTCAATAGCTTGACAGTGGCTCTCATGGAGCCACAAGGTGATCAGGTCAACTTAAGTGTGGTATTCCCAACACCAAACTTAGAGTTTGGATATGGGGTTTGGACACCAAACTTAGAGTTTGGTTGTGGCCTCACAACACCAAACTTAGAGTTTGACTGTGTGGGCTCTTCTTGACTCTGAACTGAGAGAAGCTCTTCATGCTTGCTCTCTTTTGTCACAGAGGGATAGCCATGTGCTTGAAACACAAGATATTCTCCATTCAATTGAAGGACTAATTCACCTCTGTTGACATCTATCACAGCTCCTGCTGTGGCTAGGAAAGGTCTTCCTAGGATGATGCATTCATCATCTTCCTTCCTAGTGTCTAGGATTATGAAATCAGTAGGGATGTAAAGGCCTTCAACCTTTACTAGCACGTCCTCTACTAACCCATAAGCTTGTCTCACTGACTTGTCTGCCAGTTGTAATGAGAACAAGGCAGGTTGTACCTCAATGATTCCCAGCTTCTCCATTACAGAGAGTGGCATAAGATTTATTCCTGATCCAAGATCACATAGAGCTCTTTCAAAGCTCATAGTGCCAATGGTGCAAGGTATTAAGAACTTGCCAGGATCTTGTTTCTTTTGAGGTAGAGTTCTCTGAATCCAAGTATCCAGTTCACTAATGAGCAAGGGAGGTTCACTTTCCCAAGTCTCATTACCAAATAACTTGGCATTCAGCTTCATGATAGCTCCTAAATATTGAGCAACTTGCTCTTCAGTCACATCTTCATTCTCTTCAGAGGATGAATATTCTTCAGAGCTCATGAATGGCAGGAGGAGATTTAAAGGAATCTCTATGGTCTCTAGATGAGCCTCAGATTCCTCAGGATCCTTAATAGGAAACTCCTTTTTGCTTGAAGGACATCCCAGGAGGTCTTCCTCACTGGGATTTTCGTCCTCCTCCTCCTTGGTGCATTCGGCCACTTTGATTAAATCAATGGCCTTGCACTCTCCTTTTGGATTTTCTTCTGTATTACTTGGGAGAGTACTGGGAGGAGTGTCAATGACTTTCTTACTCAGCTGGCCCACTTGTGCCTCCAGATTTCTGATAGAGGATCTTGTTTCATTCATGAAACTAAAAGTGGCTTTTGACAGATCAGAGACTATATTGGCTAAATTAGAAGTGTTTTGTTCAGAGTTCTCTGTCTGTTGCTGAGAAGATGATGGATATGGCTTACTATTGTTCAGCCTATTGCGTCCACCATTGTTAAAACCTTGTTGAGGTTTTTGTTGATCCTTCCAGGAGAAATTAGGATGATTTCTCCATGATGAGTTATAGGTGTTTCCATAAGGTTCACCTAAGTAATTAACCTCTGCCATGGCAGGGTTTTCAGGATCATAAGCTTCTTCAGAAGCTGCCTCTCTAGTACTATTGGATGCATGTTGCAATCCATTCAGATTTTGAGAGATCATGTTGACCTGTTGAGTCAACACTTTGTTCTGAGCCAATATGGCATTCAGAGCATCAATTTCAAGAACTCCTTTCTTCTGAGGTACCCCATTATTTACAGAATTCCTCTCAGAGGTGTACATAAACTGGTTGTTTGCAACCATGTCAATGAGTTCTTGAGCCTCTTCAGGCGTTTTCTTCAGGTGAATAGATCCACCTGCAGAATGGTCCAATGACATTTTCGAAAATTCAGAGAGACCATAATAGAATATATCTAATATGGTCCATTCTGAAAACATGTCAGATGGGCATCTCTTGGTCAACTGCTTGTATCTTTCCCAAGCTTCATAGAGGGATTCCCCATCTTTTTGTTTGAAGGTTTGAACATCCACTCTCAGCTTGCTCAGCTTTTGAGGAGGAAAGAATTTATCTAAGAATGCAGTGACAAGCTTATCCCATGAGTCCAGGCTATCCTTGGGTTGAGAATCCAACCATACTCTAGCTCTGTCTCTTACAGCAAAAGGGAAAAGCAAGAGTCTGTAGACTTCAGGATTAACTCCATTTGTCTTTACAGTGTCACAGATCTGCAAGAACTCAGTTAAAAATTGGTAAGGATCTTCAGATGGAAGTCCATAAAACTTGCAGTTTTGTTGCATTAAAGCAACTAGTTAAGGCTTAAGCTCAAAGTTATTGGCTCCAATGGCAGGAATGGAGATGCTTCTTCCATCAAACTTGGACGTTGGCTTTGTGAAGTCCCCAAGCATTCTCCTTGCATTATTATTATTTTCGGCCATCACCTCTTGTTCTAATGTTTCTGAAAGGTTGTTTCTGGATTGTTGTAATTTAGCTTCTCTTAATTTTCTCTTCAGAGTCCTTTCAGGTTCTGGATCAATTTCAACAAGAGTGCCTTTATCCTTGTTCCTGCTCATATGAAAGAGAAGAAAACAAGAAAAGAAAAAGGAATCCTCTATGTCACAGCATAGAGATTCCTTTATGTTAGTAGAAAAAGAAAGAGGTAGAAGAATGAAGAAGGGGGTTCGGTTTTTAGAAGAAGAGAGGTGAAGAGAAGTGTTTGTAATTAATTAATTAAATAGAAGAGGAGAAGAGAAGGAAGAATTCGAAAATAAATTTGAAAAAGAAGTTAGTAATTTTCGAAAATTAGAGATAAAATGTAATTAAAATTAAAACATGAAACAATTAGTTAATTAAAAAGAATTTTTGAAAAAGGGGTGAGATATTTTCGAAAATTAGAGAGGGAAAAGTAGTTAGGTGGTTTTGAAAAAGATAAGAAACAAACAAAAAGTTAGTTAGTTGATTGAAAAAGATTTGAAATCTAATTTTGAAAAAGATAAGAAGATAGTAAGTTAGATAAGATATTTTGAAATTAAATTTTGAAAAAAATTTTTTTGAAAAAGATAAGATAAAGATAAAATAAAAGTTTTAAGAAAAAGATATTTTGAAAAAGATTTAATTTTTAAAAAGACTTAACTAACAAGAAACTACAAGATAAGATTCTAGAATTTAAAGATTGAACCTTTCTTAACAAGAAAGTAACAAACTTCAAATTTTTGAACCAATCACATTAATTGTTAGCTCATTTTCGAAAATTTCAAATAAAGATAAGAAAAAGATTTTGAAAATATTTTGAAAAAGATTTTTGAAATTTTCGAAAACTAATAAAAAAAATTGAAAAAGATATGATTTTGAAAAAGATTTTGAAAAGATAAGATTTTGAAATTTTGACTTGACTTGTAAGAAACAACTAATTTTGAAAATTTTTGACCAAGTCAACCCAAAATTTCGAAAATTTGGAGAGAAATAAGGAAAAGATATTTTTTTTATTTTTGAATTTTTAATTATGAGAGAGAAAAACAACAAAAAGACTCAATGCATGAAATTTTTAGATCAAAAACATGAATGCATGCAAGAATGCTATGAATGTCAAGATGAACACCAAGAACACTTTGAAGATCATGATGAACATCAAGAACATATTTTTGAAAAATCTTTGATGCAAAGAAAACATGCAAGACACCAAACTTAGAAATCTTTAATGCATGAAAAATATGAATGCAAAGATGCACATGAAAAACAAGAAAAGACACAAAACAAGAAATCATCAAGATCAAACAAGAGGACTTATCAAGAACAACTTGAAGATCATGAAGAACACTATGAATGCATGGGATTTTCGAAAAATGCAAGAAAAAATTTTTAAAGCATGCAATTGACACCAAACTTAAAAATTGACTCAAGACTCAAACAAGAAACACAAAATATTTTTGATTTTTATGATTTTCTACTTTTTTTGTATTTTTATTTATTTTTTTCGCAAATAATGTGAGGAAAAACGAAAATTAAAAGAAAAAATTTTGAAAAAGATTTTTTTGAAAAGAAAATTACCTAATCTGAGCAACAAGATGAACCGTCAGTTGTCCATACTCGAACAATCCCCGGCAACGGCGCCAAAAACTTGGTGGACGGAATTGTGATTCAACATCCTTAAGTTTATATGGAATCTATCTTTTGAGCTTTAGTGTGAATATACCCTTAGGACACTGTTTATTTTGAGATGAAGGCTTCTAAGGGGCAGCACCTGTGTGAGGTTTTCTTTATTGGAATTCACAACTCCGTTCAACTAACCAGCAAGTGTACTGGGTCGTCCAAGTAATAACCTTACGTGAGTAAGGGTCGAATCCACAGAGATTGTTGGTATGAAGCAAGCTATGGTCACCTTGCAAATCTCAGTTAGGCAGATTAAAAAGTTATGGGTTCGAAAATAGAAATAAGAAAATAAATAATAAAAAGGATAGAATACTTATGTAGATTCATTGGTAGGAATTTCAGATAAGCGGAATGGAGGTGCTGTAGAGCTCTCGGACGCCTGCTCTCCCACTGCTTCTACTCAATCCTTCTTACTCCTTTCCATGGCAAGCTTTGTATAGGGGTTCACTATCAGCTGTGGCTACTTTCATTCCTCTCGGGGAAATAACCTGTGCGGCTATCACTCGCACAGCTAACCAGTCTGGAGGCATCACCCATGGTTGATAGCTACATCCCATCCTCGCAGTGAAAGCTAATGCACGCACTCTGTCACAGTACGGCCAATCACCGGTTGGTTCCCGCTCCTACTGGAATAGAATCCCTCTTTTGCGTTTGTCACTAACGCCCAGCAGGTTAAAGTTTGAAGCACGTCACAGTCATTCATGAACGGAATCCTACTTGGAATACCACAGACAAGGTAAGACTTTCCGGATTCCCAGGATCCTACTCGGAACACCACAGACAAGGTTGGACTTTCCGGATCCAGATAAATGCCGCCATCTATCTAGCTTATACCACGAAGATTCTGTTGGGGAATCTAAGAGATACACATTCAAGCCTGTGTTGCATGTAGAACGGAAGTGGTTGTCAATCACGCGCGTTCATCAGTGAGAATAATAATGAGGGTTATTAACTCATCACATTCATCATGTTCTTGGGTACGAATGGATATCTTGGAATAAGAATAAAAGAGGAATTGAATAAAAGACAATAGAACTTCATTAATCTTTGAGGTACAGCAGAGCTCCACACCCTTAATCTATGGTGTGCAGAAACTCCACTGTTGAAAATACATAAGCAAGAGGTCCAGGCATGGCCGAATGGCCAGCCCCCTAAACGTGATCACAGGATAGAAAATACAATCCAGGATGTCTAATACAATAGTAAAAGGTCCTATATATACTAGACTGGCTACTAGGGTTTACATGAGTAAGTAATTGATGCATAAATCCACTTCCGGGGCCCACTTGGTGTGTGTTTGGGATGAGCTTGATCAATCCACGTGTAGAGGCATTTCTTGGCGTCAAACTCCAGGTTATGACGTGTTTTGGGCGTTTAACTCCGAATCATGACGTTTTTCTGGCGTTTTACTCCAGACAGCAGCATGAACTTGGCGTTTAACGCCAAGTTACGTCGTCATTCTTCGAATAAAGTATGGACTATTATATATTGCTGGAAAGCCCTGGATGTCTACTTTCCAACGCCGTTGAGAGCGCGCCATTTGGAGTTCTGTAGCTCCAGAAAATCCATTTCGAGTGCAGGGAGGTCAGAATCCAACAGCATCAGCAGTCCTTTTGTCAGCCTTTTTCAGAGTTTTGCTCAAATCCCTCAATTTCAGTCAGAATTTACCTGAAATCACAGAAAAACATACAAACTCATAGTAAAGTCCAGAAATGTGAATTTAACATAAAAACTAATGAAAACATCCCTAAAAGTAGCTTAAACTTACTAAAAACTATATAAAAACAATGCCAAAAAGCGTATAAATTATCCGCTCATCAGTTTACAAAGATGAGTAAATGACATAAAAATCCACTTCCGGGCCCACTTGGTGTGTGCTTGGGCTGAGCATTGAAGCTTTCATGTGTAGAGACTTTTCTTGGAGTTCAACGCCAGCTTTTGTGCCAGTTTGGGTGTTTAACTCCCATTCTTGTGCCAGTTCCGGCGTTTAATGCCAAAATTCTTGAGCTGACTTGGAATGCCTGTTTGGGCCATCAAATCTCGAGCAAAGTATGGACTATTATATATTGCGGGAAAGCCCAGGATGTCCACTTTCCAACGCAAATGAGAGCGTACCAATTGGGCTTCTGTAGCTCCAGAAAATCCACTTCGAGTGCAGGGAGGTCAGAATCCAACAGCATCTACAGTCCTTTTCAGCCTCTGAATTAGATTTTTGCTCAGGTCCCTCAATTTCAGCCAGAAAATACCTAAAATCACAGAAAAACACAAAAACTCATAGTAAAGTCCAGAAAAGTGAATTTTAACTAAAAACTAATAAAAATATAATAAAAACGAACTAAAACATACTAAAAACATACTAAAAATAATGCCAAAAAGTGTATAAATTATCCGCTCATCACCTACCGAACCTCCTCATTCCCAATCGAAAACACAGGTAATTCATACAAGTAAAGCACAAGTAATTATCACATATGGCAAGTAAAGCATGAAGCAATTAAACATGTTATGCAATCAGGCAAACAATGCAAGTCGGCAAAGCAAATAAACATATAGAATATGCACACGATGAATGCATGTCATTTTTGGCTCGTGACATCACTTGTCGGTCTATAAATTCCAACTCGACATATCCTCCCAGATGTAGCCTTTTTGTCACGCCAGGGATATAGGCCCGGCACGCTGATGCAATAGAGAATCTACCACGCCAAGGATATAGACCCTGTACACTCATGCAGCAGAGAAGGTTATGCGAGCAGGATACCAGCCCAGCCCTCACACCTTAACGTAAGCGAGGATTAACCCCCATCCATACGCCAGCACCACAACTTCGATAAGTGAGAGACTACCATAATCCTTTCCCGAGGCGCATAGCGACTCAACAGTCTCAGCATAAAATAATGTATTAGGGGTTTTCAAAATTCATTTTCAACCCTTAGTAAAGTCATCTTTCAACTCCGAGTCCTAAACTCGTCTCAACCACCATCAATACATAATTCCACAACTCATCACATTAAGCATTATTACAATACCCCACAATCTCTATCAACTAATCCATCCTCAGTACTTCAGAAACCTAAGTCTTCGTCATCTAAATTCATATTGAAATCCATCTATTTAAGTCTTTAACTCATCTTTAGTAGTATAAGGACCTAAGCACTAGATAGTATTCTTAAACAGTACTTATAGAATGTTTGAAAAGATAGAGAAACTTGAAAATGCAAGAAAAACGATTTTTCAGCAAAACAGGATATGTGCATACGCATGCCGAAGTGTGCGTACGCACACTTCAATTTTGGACCATCATGCGTACGCAGACATGAGTCGCGTATGCAAGGGTGCTGGACAGAAACCATCACCCGCGTATGGCGCAGGAGGCCGCGTACGCATTCTCTACTGTTGGCTCATCTCACGTACGCATGCATAGGGCTGCGTATGCATTGGGGACTGGCAGAGACGCATGCCTGCGTACGCAACCCATCCCAGATTTGCAAAATTCTATTGCAGAAATTAATTTTAAACACCAAACTTTAAACGATCATAACTTCTAAAAAAATCCATTTTCTCAAACTTTATATCAATTTAAAGATCTTGAAATGAACTTTAATTTAAGATAGTTTTCAACCAATTTCGAAAATTAGGGCTCAAGTTATGATCCGTCAAAGTTCACCAAAACTTGGTTTTTACCAAAATTAGCTAGGTTCTCAAACTTCCAAACTTCACAACCAAACCAAATCAAAACTTATTCAATTTTACCACAAAACACTACCATTACTCTACTTTACCTCTCCATTACAATCTAATCAATTCAACATATATTTCAATCAATTCATCTACCAAAAACTCAATTATTTCACAATTCGTACATTAAGAATCCAGCATAATCAACATTAACACAATCTCATTCTTCAAAAGCGTCACCTACCATACCTCATCATAATTTCACATAATCACAATAATCCAATCTCAACATAATCCACCATCCTCAACGTACCTCAACATCAACAAACATCATAATTCATTCTCATCATTCACAAAAAATCAGCACAATCATCAAAATCATCATACATTACAACTACCAACAATCAATTTCAAACTTATCCTATGGTCCACTAGTAGATTTTTTAGCATTCTTGGTTTGGAAATAGAAATTAGGCAATCTTGAGTCATTAATACCCAACTCATGTTGGTAATCTAGAGTTGTTAGTTAATATTGCTTCCATTGACGCTAATCTTTTGCTAATTCAATTAGTAAGTTGATTAGGACTTTTGGATTGAGATTAACAAGTCTTATTAGACTTTCTTCGAGTGTTGGAGATGACATTGTACCTTCTCTCGTTGGAGATCACTTAATAGGATAAATTATTGATAATTATTGTGATATGATTAGTAACTAGGATAGAAAGCCTAGATTCCAATCCTTGCCATGAATGCCTTTTTTTATTATTTGTTTGTTGCTTTATTTTCTTGCCATTTAATTTCTTGCACTTTTACCAACCCCCCTTGGATGCCATAACCAATAATATGCATACCTCACTGTAATTCCTTGAGAAGACGACCCGGGACTAATACTCTCGGTTACTTTTATTGGGTTGGACTTGTGACAACCAAAAATTAAACTTTGATTTGAGGATCGATTATCGGTTTGGACTATGCTCACAACGAAATTATCTTGTTAAATTCTGAACCGGCATAAATCTTCACATCAGTCACCATCGCGTAACCCACCAAGGTGTGTTACGACGTACATCTGAAAAACAACAACAGAATATGGTATAAGAACCGGAGGTTCTCAATATGGTAACAGTGCCCGGTAATGTAAGATGTAAGAATCCGGGACGCCAAAGGCAATCCTAAAACTTCACATCAAGCATAATACTTAAAGCATAACTAAATTTAAACCATAACTTTAAAACCATAAATGAATCAGTGTATTCTATCTTAAGGAATTCCTAAACTAACATTTACACCACTATTCTACAGCCTTCACCAGCCTAACTGCCATGCGATCCCATCGCTACCGCCTACCGAACCTCCTCAATCCCAATAGAAAACACAAGTAATTCGTACAAGTAAAGCACAAGTAATTACCACGTATGGCAAGTAAAGCGAGAAACAATTAAACATGTTATAAAATCAGGCAAACAATGCAAGTCGGCAAAGCAAACAAACATATAGAATATGCACATGATGGATGTCTGTCCTATTTGGCTCGTGATATCACTTGTCAGTCTATAAATGCCAACTCGACACATCCTCCCAGATGTAGCCTTTCTGCCACGCCAGGGATATAAGCCATGAACGCTCATGCAGCAGAGAATCTACCACGCCAGGAATATAGACCCTGCACACTTGGTGCACGAAAATTACTTCACACTGTGTAATTTCGCACAACTAACCAGCAAGTGCACTGGGTCATCCAAGTAATACCTTACGTGAGTAAGGGTCGAATCCCACGGAGATTGTTGGCTTGAAGCAAGCTATGGTTATCCTGTAACTCTTTGTTAGGATATAATATCAATAATGATTCTTAGTTTTAATTGTAAAAAGTGAAAGGGCATAAAATAAATAATTGTTACGCAATAATTGAGAATATGTTGGAGTTTTGGAGATGCTTTGTCTTCTGAATTCCTGTAACATAATGCTTTCTCACTTTCAAACATGCAAGGCTCCTTCCATGGCAAGCTGTATGTAAGGGGTCACGTTATCAATGGCTACTTCCCATCCTCTCAGTGAAAATGGTCCAAATGCTCTATCACAGCACGGCTAATCATCTGTTGGTTCTCGATCATGTCGGAATAGGATCTATTGATCCTTTTGCGTCTGTCACTACACCCAAAACTCGCGAGTTTGAAGCTCGTCACAGTCATCCAATCCTCGAATCCTACTTGGAATACCACAGACAAGGTTTAGACCTTTCGGATTTTCAAAGATGCCGCCAATGGATTCTAGCTTATACCACGAAGATTCTGATTAAGGAATCTAAGAGATACTCATTCAATCTAATGTAGAATGGAGGTGATTGTCAGGCACACGTTCATGGATTGAGGAAGGTGATGAGTGTCACGGATCATCACCTTCTTCATAGTGAAGCATGAATGAACATCTTAGATAGGAACAAGCGTGTTTGAATGGAAAACAGAAATAATTGCATTAATTCATCGAGATGCTGCGGAGCTCCTCACCTCCAACAATGGAGTTTAGAGACTCATGTCGTCAAAAGGTACAAAGTTCAGATCTAAAAATGTCATGAGATACAAAATAAGTCTCTAAAACTTGTTTAAATACTAAACTAGTAACCTAGGTTTACAGAAAATGAGTAAACTAAGATGGATAGTGCAGAAATCCACTTCTAGGGCCCACTTGGTGTGTATTGGGGCTAAGACTTAAGCTTCTCACGTGCCTGGGCTGTTTTTGGAGTTGAACACCAGGTTGTAACCTGTTTCTGGCGCTGAACTCCAACTTGCAACCTGTTTCTGGCGCTGAACGCCAGAATGCAACATGGAACTGGCATTAAATGCCAGTTTACATCATTTATCTTCACGCAAAATATGGACTATTATATTTTGTTGCAAAGCCCTGGATGTCTACTTTTCAACCCAGTTGAGAGCTCGCCATGTGGACTTCTGTAGCTCCAAAAAATCCATTTCGAGTGCAGGGAGGTCAGAATCCAACACCATCAGTAGTCCTTTTTCAGCCTAAATCAGATTTTTTCTCAGTTCCCTCAATTTTAGCCAGAAAATACCTGAAATCATAGAAAAACACAAAAACTCATAGTAAAGTCCAGAAATATGAATTTTTCCTAAAAACTAATAAAAATATACTAAAAACTAACTAAAACACACTAAAATCTACATGAAATTACCCCCAAAAAGCGTATAAAATATCCGCTCATCACAACACCAAACTTAAACTGTTGCTTGCCCCCAAGCAACTAGATAAATAAAATAGGATAAAAAGAAATTAAGAAGCAATAATATCTCAGAGTTTTAAGTGAAGCTCAGATTCTAATTAGATGAGCAGAGCTAGTAGCTTTTTGCTTCTGAACAGTTTTGGCATCTCACTTTATCCTTTAAAATTCAGAATGATGGTATCCATAGGAACTCAGAATTCAGATAGTATTATTGATTCTTCTAGTTTAGTATGTTGATTCTTGAACACAGCTACTTTATGAGTCTTGGCCGTGGCCCTAAGCACTTTGTTTTCCAGTATTACCACCGGATACATAAATGCCACAGACACATAACTGGGTGAACCTTTTCAGATTGTGACTTAGCTTTGCTAGAGTCCCCAATTAGAGGTGTCCAGAGTTCTTAAGCACACTCTTTTACTTTGGATCACGACTTTAACCACTCAGTCTCAAGCTTTTCACTTGGACCTGCATGCCACAAGCACATGGTTAGGGACAGGTTGATTTAGCCGCTTAGGCCTGGATTTATTCCCTTGGGCCCTCCTATCCATTGATGCTCAAAGCCTTGGATCCTTTTCACCCTTGCCTTTTGGTTTAAAGGGCTATTGGCTTTTTCTACCTCTTTTGCTTTTTTTTCGCAAGCTTTTTTTCACTGCTTTTTCTTGCTTCAAGAATCAATTTCATGATTTTTCAGATCATCAATTACATTTCTCTTGTTCATCATTCTTTCAGGAGCCAATAATTTTAACATTCATAAAATTCAATACAAAAAATAAGCACTATTTAGGCATTCATTCAGAAGACAAAAAGTATTGCCACCACATATAAATAATTAGAATTTTCCTTATTAACAACTCGAAAAAAAATATTGCCTTTTTATTCTAAAAATCTATTATTTTATTCATGTTTGATGATGATGAGAAAAATAAATTATAGCTTAATTGGAGATAAAATCAAAATAGAGATACTAATTACTACTACTAATATATAACTTCTAAGGTAAATTCCTAATAAGAAAAATTATCACCGAGTTAAGACTAAGATTAGAACTCAACAACCTTTAGTTTGGAAGATGATGGGTGCTCCTTCAACCTGTGGGGTGTCTGGTCCTTCAAGAGATAGCTTTTGTATCTCCAGATATTCGTCTTCCTTTAGATCGAATTTAACTTCTGGGATCATTGATCTCAGACCCATTATTTTGTGATAATGTTCTGCATGTTCTTTGGTTAAGAACTTCTCTTGATTCCAAAGTGGTTTTGGAATATTCTCTTTCTTGCCTCTTGAAGTGGTTTGTTTTCCCTTAGGTGCCATGATCTTGATGCGTTTTTGCTTAGTGATCACGAAAAAATACACCAAACTTAGAGGTTTGCTTGTCCTCAAGCAAAAGAAAGGAAAGGAGAGGAATAGAAGGAGAGGAAATTTCGAAAATTCAAAAGATATGATGAGATTTTGAAAAATATTTGAGAAAAAATTAAAAAGATTTGACAAGAATTCAAAAAGATAGATGAATTTTGAAAAAGATTTGAAAAGAGATTGAAGAAGAATGAAGAAATATTTTTAGGATTAAGAATTTTTTTTTGTATTTTGAAGTTGAAAGCTGAGAATTTGTAACATTTTTATGCAAGAAATCATGAATTGAAACATGAAAAATGAAAGAAATTTGAGTTGAAAACGAATTCACCTCCTCCCCATAATCCTGGCATTAAACGCCCAAACGCTGCATGTTTTGGGCGTTTAACGCCCATCTGTAGCTTCTCTTGGGCGTTTAACGCCCAGCTGTTGCTTCTGGCTGGCGTTAAACGCTATGAATTCCTTTGTCACTAGGCGTTTTTCTGAACGCCCAGGACGCTGTAAATCTGGCGTTCAACGCCTAGAAGGTGCTTCTTTCTGGCGTTCAACACCCGGAAGGTATTTATTTCTGGCGTTTAACGCCTAGATGGCTATCTCTACTGGCATTGAACACCTAGTAGATGCTTCTTTTGGGCGTTCAACGCCCAAAACAGCTCTTACTGGCTTTTTCGCACCAGTGAGCTTCCTTTTTGCTGTTTTATCCTCTGAATCCTTCTGTAACTCTGTGAACTCAAGCAATTGCTATTTTACCTTTGAAGATAATTGACATAAACCTGTAAAAATCAATTAATTAATAGTTAAGTTTTGTTAATGGCTGGGTTTCCTCCCAGCAAGCGCTTCTTTATTATCTTTAGCTGGACTATTACTGAGCTTTAATCAAGTCTCAGTTTTGAGCATTCTTGCTCAAAATTGCTTTCAAGATAATGTTTGATTCTCTGTCCATTAAAAATGAACATTTTGTTAGAATTATTATTCTAAAGCTCCATGTATCCATATGGTGACACACTTGTAGTCACATATAAACCTCTCCACCGGGATTTCAATTTCCCGGGGAATAATCTGAGCTTAGAATTAAATAGCAGAACTTTCTGCCCTGGCTCAAAGACTCTGGATGACAACTTCTTATCATGCCATCTTTTTGCTTTCTCTTTGTAAATTTTTGCATTTTCGAAAGTGTTGAGTCTGAATTCCTCTAGCTCATTTAACTGGAGCAATCATTTTTCTCCAGCTAACTTGGCATCAAGGTTTAGGAATCTGGTTGCCTAATAAGCTTTATGTTCCAATTACACTGGCAGGTGACAGGCTTTTCCATACACAAGCTGGTATGGAGAAGTTCCTATAGGAGTCTTGAATGTTGTTCTGTATGCCCACAGAGCATCATCCAAGCTTCTTGCCCAATCCCTTCTACGGTTAATCACAATCCGTTCTAGGATTCTTTTAAGTTCTCTATTAGAGACTTCAGCTTGCCCATTTGTCTGTGGATGATATGGAGTGGCCACCCTGTGGCTAACTCCATATCGAACCAAAGTAGAGTAAAGTTGTTTATTGTAGAAATGAGTGCCCCTATCACTGATTAGTACTCAGGGATACCAAATCTGTTGAAGATGTGTTTCTGGAGGAATTTCATCACTTTCTTAGTATCATTAGGGGGTGTTGCAACAGCTTTCACCCATTTGGATGCATAATCTAATGCCACCAGAATATAAGAGTTTGAGTATGATGGTGCGAAAGGCCCCATGAAGTCAATACCCCATGCATCAAACAACTCAATCTCCAAGATCCCTTGTTGAGGCATGGCATAACTGTGAGGCAGATTGCCAGATCTTTGGCAACTGCCACAATTAAGTACAAAAACTCGGGAGTCTTTATAGAGAGTAGGCCAGTAGAAGCCACATTGGAGGACTCTTGTGGCTGTTCGCTCACTTTCAAATTGTCCTTCATACTGTGATCTATGGCAGTGCTAGAGGATCTTCTGTGCTTCTTCTTTAGGCACACATCTACGGATTACTCCATCTGCACATCTCCTGAAGAGATATGGTTCATCCCAAAGATAGTACTTTGCATCAGTAATCAATTTCTTTGATTGCTGCCTACTGTATTCTTTGAGTATGAATCTCACTGCCTTGTAGTTTGCAATGTCTGCAAACCATGGCACTTCCTTGATGGAAAAAAGTTGCTCATCCAGAAAGTTTTCAGAGATCTCAGTAAGAGGGAGGGACGCTGGTGGACGAAATTGTGATCAGATACTCTTTGTATTTGTATAAAATTTAATAATTGGCTCTATTTGAAGTCACAACTCCATTCAACTTAACCAGCAAGTGTACTGGGTCATCCAAGTAATACCTTACGTGAGTAAGGGTCGATCCCACAGAGATTGTTGGTATGAAGCAAGCTATGGTCACCTTGTAAATCCCAGTCAGGAGGATAAAATTATGGAATTTAGAAAATCAAATATGATTAATAAAAATGAAAAGGGATAGAAATACTTATGTAAATAAATAGTGGGAATTTCAGATAGGCGTGTGGATATGCTGGAATCCTTTCGAATCTCTACTTTCTTATTGCTTTCATCCAATCCTTCTTACTTCATTCCATGGCAAGCTGTATGTAGGGCATCACCATCATCAATGGCTACTTTTAATCCTCTCGGGAAAATGGTCCTATGCGCTGTCACTGCACGGCTAATCGTCTGGAGGCATCACCCTTGTTGATGGCTACATCCCATCCTCTCAGTGAAAATGGTCCAAATGCTCTGTCACAGCATGACTAATCATCTGTTGGTTCTCAATCAGGTTGAAGTAGAATCCCTTGATTCTTTTGCGTTTGTCATCACGCCCAGCCTTCAAGAGTTTGAAGCTCGTCACAGTCATTCAATACCGGAATCCTACTCGGAATACCACAGACAAGGTTTGACTTTCCGGATTCCCAAGATCCTACTCGGAATACCACAGACAAGGTTAGACTTTCCGGATCCCCATGAATGCCGCCATCTATCTAGCTTATACCACAAAGATTTTGTTGGGGAATCTAAGAGATATGCGCCCGGCCTAAGGTAGAACGGAAGTGGTTGTCAGTCACGCGCGTTCATAGGTGAGAATGATGATGAGTGTCACGGATCATCACATTCATCAAAGTGTTGTGCAACGTATATCTTGGAATAAGAATAAAAGAGAATTGAATAGAAAGTAATAGTAATTGTATTGAAACTTGAGGTACAGTAGACCTCCACACCCTTAATCTATGGTGTGCAGAAACTCCACCGTTGAAAATACATAAGTGAAAGGTTCAGGCATGGCCGAATGGCCAGCCCCCAAAACGTGATCAATGGTCTCCTAAGATGAAGAATAAAACAAAACTGAGACCAGAGATGGAACGTGGTCAAAAGACGACTAATACATTAGTAAAAAGTCTTATTTATACTAGACTAGCTACTAGGGTTTACATGAGTAAGTAATTGATGCATAAATCCACTTCCGGGGCCCACTTAGTGTATGCTTGGGCTGAGCTTGATCTATCCACGAGCTGAGGCTTTTCTTGGAGTTGAACTCCAAGTTATAACGTGTTTTGGGCATTCAACTCCGGATCATGACGTGTTTCTGGCGTTTAACTCCAGACAGCAGCATGTACTTGGCGTTCAACGCCAAGTTACGTCGTCAATTTCCGAATAAAGTATGGACTATTATATATTTCTGGAAAGCTCTGGATGTCTAGTTTCCAACGCCGTTGAGAGCGCGCCATTTGGAGTTTTGTAGCTCTAGAAAATCCATTTCGAGTGCAGGGAGGTCAGATTCCAACAGCATCAGCAGTCCTTTTGTCAGCCTTTTTCAGAGTTTTGCTCAAGTCCCTCAATTTCAGCCAGAAATTATCTGAAATCATAGAAAAACACACAAACTCATAGTAAAGTCCAGAAATGTGAATTTATCATAAATCTTCACATCAGTCACCATCACGTAACCCACCCAGGTGGGTTACGACCTACATCTGAAAAACAACAGAATATGGTATGAGAACCGGAGGTTCTCAGTATGGAAACAGTGCTCAGTAATGTAAGATATAAGAATCCGGGATGCCAAAGGCAATCCTAAAACTTCACATCAAGCATAATACTTAAAGCATAACTAAATTTAAACCATAACCTTAAAACCATAAATGAATCATTGTATTCTATCTTAAGGAATTCCTAAATTAACATTTACACCACTGTTCTACAGCCTTCACCAGTCTAACTGCCATGCAATCACATCTCTACTGCCTATCGAACCTCCTCAATCCCAATAGAAAACACAAGTAATTCGTACAAGTTAAGCACAAGTAATTACCACGTATGGTAAGTAAAGCAAGAAACAATTAAACATGTTATACAATCAGGCAGACAATGCAAGTCGGCAAAACAAACAAACATATAGAATATGCACACGATGAATGTCTGTTCTATTTGGCTCGTGATATCACTTGTCGGTCTATAAATGCCAACCTGACACATCCTCCCAGATGTAGCCTTTCTGCCATGCGAGGGATATAGGCCCTGCACGCTCATGCAGTAGAGAATCTACCACGCCAGGGATATAGACCCTGCACACTCATGCAGCAGAAAAGGCTATGCGAGTAGGATACCAGCCCAGCCCTCACACCTCAACGTAAGCAGGATTAACCACCGTCCTTACGCCAGCACCACGACTTCGACAAGAGGCAGACTACCACAATCCTCTCCTAAGGCGCATAGCGACAGAATAGTCTCAGCATAAAACAATGTATTTGGGGTTCTCAGAATTCATTTTTAACACTAAGTAAACTCATCTTTCAACTCCGACTGCTAAACTCGTCTCAACCACCATCAATCCGTAATTCCACAAGTCATCACATTAATCATTATTACAATACCCCACCATTTCTTTCAATTAATCCATTATGAGTACCTCAGAAACCTAAGTCTCTGTTGTCTAAATTCATACAGAAATTCATCTATTTAAGTTTCTAACTCATCTTTAGTAGTATAAGGACCTAAGCACTAGATAGTATTCTTAAACAGTACATAAAGAATGTTTGAAAAGCTAGAGAACCTTGAAAATGCGAGAAAAATGATTTTTCAGAAAACAGGTTATGTGGATATGCATGCCGAGGTGTGCGTACACACACTTCAGTTTTGGACCATCATGCGTTGATGACAAGTCATCATATACCTATTTTTCTATGCTTTTTCATACAAGAAATTGGTAAATTGTGCTTAAATATTGAATGATTGTATACTTAATTGGTATATTTCATTGATCTTTCAATTTTATGAATCTTGTAGGAAATAAGAAGAAAAAGAAGCAAAGAAGCACAAAAAAGGAGAAAAAAAGAGCTTTGGGACACACTTTGAAGTTGGAGCACACTTTGGAGCCTTAGGCCATGCTTTTAAAAGCGTGGCCCATGACCAAATTAAAGGAGAATAGGCAATCAGCACACACTGCCCTGCTCTTGCCAAGGGCAGAGCAGTATCGTGATGCAAAGTGAGGTTGGAAGCAAGAATTTTTGCTAAGGTAAAATCTGGGCGCTCACAACATGACCATGCCTCCTTCAAAGGGCTATAACTTGAGCTACAAATGTCTGATTGATGTGCTTCCAGTTGCGTTGGAAAGCTGACATTCAGAGCTTTCCAACGATATATAGCAATCCATATTTGGCGTACAATTGAGGTATGAGTGAAAGGCATCTTTAAGGGCCAAAAATAAGCGAAAATAAACCAAAGTGCTTCCACCAAGGTTCGAAGCTGGAGCCTCACTTCAAAGCAAAGTAGCGCTCATTTTTCTGCTCTGCCCTCTTGGAGAGCAGGGCAATGTCATGCTCTCTTCACGGAAAATCAAGGAAAATTGCTCCCCAAATGCTTACAGCAAGTTTCGAACTTGGGACCTCACCCAATAACAAGGAAAGCTTGCGCTGCCTTGCCCTTGTGAAGGGCAGCGCAGCATTTATTGGTGCATGGCACACAAAATTGGCACGGCCCAGGGAAGCATGTCACGCAACATAACACGGACCAAGAGGACTTGGAGCGTACAAGGGTGCCCACACAAAGCTTCCCTGCTCTGCCCTCCACAAGAGCAGAGCAGCCTCCTGGGAGCATCATGGGCCAAAATTCAACCAAAATCTCATTTAAATTCAATTCCTCTCCAAATTGAATCAAGGCCAAGCAAACCCATTTATCCTCAAATCCAAAGCAAGCTAAGCCCACATCATCACTCAAAGGCACAAGAACAAGCTAGAATTAGGATTTTCATTTAATTTGTTTTTCATTTCAATTTCATTTTATTTTGTAAAGCCTATATAAGTTATCATTTCCATCTTTGTAAGGGGGGTTGGCTCTAATAGAGAGCTCCATTAGAAAAAGGCTAGCTCCACTAGGGAGCATTAGGATTTGAGATCTCTCTCTTAGTTTTCCTTCCTGTTCTAAATCTTGGATTGAGATTGGAGAAATTCTGTTTCAATTTCTATCTGAGATCTCTCTGTTTTTATTTTGCTGCATAATTCAAGGAATTGTGATTTGAATCAAGGCTCTCTTTGCTGCTTCCATTTTTCTTTCTTCTTTAATCTATTTGCTGCTGGATCAAGGAAGGGAGTGAGATCTAGACTTGTTTTCTAGTCTCTTTGATTCCTTGAGATCTTCAATTTTATTTTGCAATTGAGTTGAGTTCTTGGCTGTTCTTCTATTTTTACTGTTCCATTGGCTTTCAATTTACTTTCAAGCAATTTAATTCTTCTGCACTCGTTCTTTATTTTACATTTCTGTTCATGATCCCAAATTACTTTCCTGCAAGTTAATCTCCCTGCAATTATTCTACGCTTTGCTTTACTGCTCTCTTTAATTTTCAGCACCCAACCCTCTTTACTTTTCATGCAATTTACATTTCTTGCAATTTAAGTTTCAGTTATTTTACTTTCTTGTTATTTAAGTTACTTGCAATTTTACTTTCTGCAACTTTAAATTTCCTGTCATTTACAATTCTGTTGGCTACATTTCATCCAATATCCCTTCAATGTTAGCTTGACTAAACTAATCACCCACTAAAGTTGCTTGATCCATCAATCCCTGTGGGATCGACCTCACTCTAAGTGAGTTATTACTACTTGATGCGACCCGGTATACTTGCCGGTTAGATCTATGTGTTTGGAAAATTCGTTTTCCATAAAAACACCATCAAGCGTACGCAGACATGAGTCGCGTATGCAAGGGTGCTGGATAGAAACCATCACCCGCGTATGGCATAGGAGGCCGCGTACGCATTCTCTACTGTTGGCTCATATCACGTACGCATGCATAGGGCTACATATGCATTAGGGACTGGCAGAGACGCACGCCCATGTACGCAACCAATCCCAGATTTGCAAAATTCTATTGCATAAATCAATTTTAAACACCAAACTTTAAACGATCATAACTTGAGTCATTTTTATCAAACTTTATATCAATCCACCATCCTCAACGTACCTCAACATCAACAATCATCATAATTCATTCTAATCATTCACAAAAAATCAACACAATCATCAAAATCATCATACATCACAATTACCAACAATTAATTTCAAACTTATCCTATGGTCCACTAGTAGATTTTTGAGCATTCTTGGTTTGGAAATAGAAATTAGGCAATCTTGAGTCATTAATACCCAACTCATGTTGGTAATCTAGAGTTGTTAGTTAATATTGTTTTCATTGACGCTAATCTTTTGCTAATTCAATTAGTAAGTTGATTAGGACTTTTGGATTGAGATTAACTAGTCTTATTAGACTTTCTTCGAGTGTTGGAGATGTCATTGTACCTTCTCTCATTGGAGATGACTTAATAGGATAAATTCTTGATAATTATTGTGATATGATTAGTAACTAGGATAGAAGGCCTAGATTCCAATCCTTGCCATGAAAGCCTCTTTTCATTATTTGTTTGTTGTTTTATTTTCTTGCCTATTAATTTCTTGCACTTTTACCAACACCCCTTGGATACCATAACCAATTATATGTATACCTCACTGCAATTCCTTGAGAAGATGACCCGGGACTAATACTCTCGGTTACTTTTATTGGGTTGGACTTGTGACAACCAAAAATTAAACTTTGATTTGAGGATTGATTATCGGTTTGGACTATGCTCACAACGAAATTATCTTGTTGAATTCTGAACCGGTATAAATCTTCACGTCTGTCACCATCACGTAACCCACCCAGGTGGGTTATGACCTACATCTGAAAAACAACAGAATATGGTATGAGAACCGGAGGTTCTCAGTATGGTAATAGTGCCCAGTAATGTAAGATGTAAGAATCCAGGACGCCAAAGGCAATCGTAAAACTTCACATCAAGCATAATACTTAAAGAATAACTAAATTTAAACCATCACTTTAAAACCATAAATGAATCAGTGTATTCTATCTTAAGGAATTCCTAAACTAACATTTACACCACTATTCTACAGCCTTTACCAGTCTAACTGCCATGCGATCACATTGTTACCCCCTACCAAACCTCCTCAATCCCAATTGAAAAAACAAGTAATTCGTACAAGTAAAGCACAAGTAATTACCACGAATGGTAAGTAAAGCAAGAAACAATTAAACATGTTATACAATCAGGCAAACAATGCAAGTGGGCAAAGCAAACAAACATGTAGAATATGCACACGATGAATGTATGTCCAATTTGGCTCGTGATATCACTTGTCGGTCTATAAATGCCAACCCGACACATCCTCCCAGATGTAGCCTTTCTGTCACGCCAAGGATATAGACCCTGCACACTCATGCAGCAGAGAAGATTATGCGAGCAAGATACCAGCCCAGCCCTCACACATCAACGTAAGCGGGATTAACCACCGTCCTTATGCCAGCACCACAACTTCGACAAGAGGGAGACTACAACAATCCTCTCCTAAGGCGCATAGCGACAGAATAGTCTCAGCATAAAACAATGTATTAGGGGTTTTCAGAATTTATTTTCAACACTAAGTAAACTCATCTTTCAACTCCGAGTCCTAAACTCGTCTCAACCACCATCAATCCATAATTCCACAAGTCATCACATTAATCATTGTTACAATACCCCACCATTTCTTTCAACTAATCCATCATGAGTGCCTCAAAATCCTAAGTCTCTGTCGTCTAAATTCATACAAAAATTCATTTATTTAAGTCTCAAACTCATCTTTAGTAGTATAAGGACTTAAGCACTAGATAGTATTCTTAAACAGTACTTAAAGAATGTTTGAAAAGCTAGAGAACCTTGAAAACGCGAGAAAAATGATTTTTCAGCAAAACAGGATATGTGGATAAGCATGCCGAAGTGTGCGTACACACACTTCAGTTTTGGATCATCATGCGTACGCAGACATGAGTCGCATATGCAAGTCTGCTGGACAGAAACCATCATCCCCGTATAGCGCTGGAGGCCGCGTACGCATTCTCTACCGTTGGCTCATCTCACTTACGCATGCATAGGGCTGCGTATGCATTAGAGACTGGCAGAGACGAACGCCCGTGTATGCAAGCCATCCCAGATTTGCAAAATTCTATTGCAGAAACTAATTTTAAACACCAAACTTTAAACGATCATTACTTCTAAATAAATCAATTTTCATCAAACTTTATATCAATTTAAAGATCTTTAGATGAACTTTAATTTAAGATAATTTTTAACCAATTTCGAAAATTAGGGCTGAAGTTATGATCCGTCAAAGTTCACCAAAACTTGGTTTTTACCAAAATTAGCTAGGTTCTCAAACTTCCAAACTTCACAACCAAACCAAATCAAAACTTATTCAATTTCACCACAAAACACTACCATTACTCTACTTTACCTCTCCATTACAATCCAATCAATTCAACATCTATTTCAATTAATTCAACTACCATAAACTCAATTATTTCACAATTCCAACATCAAGAATCCAACATAATCAACATTAACACAATCTCATTATTCAAAAGCATCACCTACCATACCTCATCATAATTTCACATAATCATAATAATCCAATCTCAACATCAATCCACCATCCTCAACGTACCTCAACATCAACAAACATCATAATTCATTCTCATCATTCACAAAAAATTAGCACAATCATCAAAATGATCATACATCACAATTACCAACAATCAAGTTCAAACTTATCCTATGGTCCACTAGTAGATTTTTTAGCATTCTTGGTTTGGAAATAGAAATTAGGCAATCTTGAGTCATTAATACCCAACTCATGTTGGTAATCTAGAGTTGTTAGTTAATATTGTTTCCATTGACGCTAATCTTTTGCTAATTCAATTAGTAAGTTGATTTGGACTTTTTAATTGAGATTAACTAGTCTTATTAGACTTTCTTCGAGTGTTGGAGATGACATTGTACCTTCTCTCGTTGGAGATTACGTAATAGGATAAATTCTTGATAATTATTGTGATATGATTAGTAACTAGGATAGAAGGCCTAGATTCCAATCCTTGCCTTGAATGCTGATGACTACGCATCATGTTATGTTTTTCTATGCTTTTTCATATAAAAATCAATTCATAATGCTTAATTATGGGAGTGTTTTGGTGATTAAATTGAATATTTCTTTGATTGCTTGAGTTAATAAATTTTGTAGGAAATTATGGAAAATGAAGCAATAAAAGCACTAATAGAGGAAGCACACTCCCAAGGTGGCAAAAAGTTGGAAACAAACTCAAAGAGAAGCAAAGAGGATTTGCAACCCTGACCTCTTCACACTCCAACAAGAATAACTCGAGCTACAAAGCTCAAAATGAAGTGATCTCAGTGTCATTAGAAAGTAGACTTCTAGAGCTTTCCAACCATATATAACACTTTATAGTTGACACTGATTTGAGGGGACAAATTGCTATTCGTTTAGCTTCACAATTTCAGCGTAAAACAAGTCCCTGCAGTTCGCCAGACTGACCTCTTCACCTTCAAAAGATCATAACCTGGGCTAGAGAAGTCCAATTGACATGCTTCCAGCGGCGTTGGAAAGCTGAGATCTAGGGCTTTCCAAAGATATATAATAGTCTATAGTGGACATTCAATTTGGAGACCCAAACAGACCAATACTTCAGCATGTAAGGTTTTTCCAAACCTTCAAAAGCCCAAAATGCCACTTCAATGACACTCCACATTGGGCCACTTCCAAATACTCCAATCCCTTCATTTATTCTTCAATGTTTCAAGCTTCTATGAAGGGAGTTAAAAGTTCACAAGCCCAAGTCAAGCCACAAATAACAATCAATCAAGGCCACAAGAATCATCTAGAAGTAATTAGGAAATTTGCATTTGATTATAATTTCATTTGAATTTGTAATTTAGGTAGCTTATAAATAGGGCCTTAGATTCATCATTTGAGAGACCATGGAGGGGTGGAGGTGACTCCACTCCCCTTTCACTCTCATTCTCTTCTCTTCTTCTATTTTCTTTCATTCACACTTTTGTAAATATTTTTGTTATGATGAGTTTCTAATTTCCAACATTTGGGAGAGAGAGCTCTATTGCAATTTAATGGGTTGATTTATTTTCATTCTTCATCTTCAATTCTTCTTTCATTGTTTCTTTAGAGAGAGTCTTTGTGCTTCAAAGATCTAATTACTATCGAGAGAGGGATTAGATCTATTTAAATTCTATGATGAACTTGAGAAAGGAGTCATAGAATTTAGTTTGAGGCTCTTCTCTCACAACTCTCTTGATTGATAATTCTTAGCTTGATATGTGAGATGTAATCACTTTGAATTGAAATCTTGAGGGTTGTGTGGCTCTAAATTAGAGACCATTCTTCATCTCTTCTCATGAGCAATTAGATCAAGAGATTGGCAATTGATCAAGTTAAGAGAAATCAAATCACCAAGAGATTGGGGTTTGATTACTTATGATTTGCCAAGAGATCAATGATTGCATGATTGAAGTGGAGATGAGAATGCAATATCTCTTGATCCCAATGTTAATTTCATTCTTAATTCTTGTTATTTACTTCTTGTCTTTAATTCTTGTCATTTAATTGTTCTCTTTAAATTCTTGTCATTTACTTATGCACATTTATGGCTTTCTTTACTTTGGCACCTTTATGCCTTCCAAGTGTTTGTAGAAATACTTCACTTGGTTTTACTTTCTAGTCATTTACTTTCTTGCACTTTACTTTCTTGTACTTTTTATTCCTTGCAATTTACATTCTTGCACTTTAATTTTTAGCACTTTAATTTCTTGTCATTTACTTTCCTTGCACTTTATTGTTTTTCTTTAATTTCAAGTCATTTACATTTCTTGTTGCTTATCACTCAAACATGAATCGTCTAACTAGAGCAATTAATTAACTATTGCTTGCTTAATCCATTAATCCTCGTGGGATCGACCTCACTCTAAGTGAGTTTTACTACTTGATACGACCCGGTATACTTGCCGGTAAATACGTGAACTCAATTTTTACGTATCAAGTTTTTGGCGCCGTTGCCGGGGATTAATTGTGATTAACAAACTACCGGTTGATTAATTTTCTAGATTAGACATTTTTTTTTTCGTTTTTACTTTATTTTTTTATTTCTCTTGTCTTATTGCAAGTTAAGTGTTTGTGTTATTGCCTCACTAAGAATTCTTTAGTTGTGACACAAGGAATTTCAATTTTTCTTGGTGGTTGTGTTTGATACAACATTTTTTTAATTAAAATGGAGTTTACCTCACATGTTGATCAATCATATTACATGGGATATTGCCCACCACCACAAAATGATTCATGTCATTATCCTCATGGTGGATGGGAATATCAACAAGAAATGATGGATCATGAGCAATCAACCCAAATGGGACATGCCCCTAGGTCACACAATGATCAAGCAAGTTACATGGGGTATTTTTCACCACCACAAAATGATTCAAGTTACTATACTAATTGTGGTTGGGAAAATCAAGATCAAGGAATGATGGGGTTTGAGCAATCAAACCAAATGGGATACTCTCCAAGAACACAAAATGATTCATACTCCTATGAATGGGACAACTATCCAAATTGTGATTGGGAAGGACAAAACCAAAGAGAATTCAATATTTCCTATCCCATCCATCAAGAGCCCTCACCTCTTAATTATCCAACCTCATCTCCAAATTTTTCATATCAAAATTCTTCACCACTTGAGTTTGACTCAACACAAAATTCTTTCCAAAATCCATACAATTCAATTCATCAACCACAAAATTCATTTCACAACTCACAAAACTCCTTCCATACTCCCCAAAATGACTTCACCACAACACATCCATATCCACAAAATTACTCCCAACCTTCATCTTTGGAGCTAATAGTTGAGGATCACCTTCAATGGTCTATAAAAATATTAGAATCTTGGAAAGAACAAGAAATCCTCTGCAAGAAAATAGATGGGCACTTAGAGCAAATAAGGAAACACTTCGGGTTGCCAAGCAGTGAGGATGAAGACCAATTTGTGGGTGAGGAAGTGGAAAAAGAAGAACAAAAGGTCCATGTGTCAAGTGAAATTTCAATGAAGAATGAGGTGATTGAGAATGAAATTGAACTTGAGGTGATAAAGGAACATGAACATTCACAACCCTCACAAACTTCCCTTGAATTTGTGATCGAAAAATATGAAGAGGAGATGAAGAAATCTTGGGAAGATCAACAAACCTCCTCCATAGAAGAGCTATTAAAGCAAATGTTTAGTGTAAAAGAGGAATTGGAAGAGCAAGAAAAAGAGGCCCCTATACCAAGTAAAATCCCAATGAAGAATGAGGTTGTAAGGGAGGAAAACAACCAAGGGAGTCCACACTCCAATGAAGTAGAAAGTTGTATGGAAGATGATTTAATTGAACCATCAATCCAAGAGGTTCTTGATGAAGAGGACACTCCAACCATCACACAACACCTAAGTCTTGAAATCAAGGAAGTGAAGGCAATCAATAAAAACATTCAAAGAAGGATTGTGACCAAGAAACAAAAGACAACATCCATGAAAAAGAGAAGGTCAACAAAAAGCAATCCAACCCCCACCCCAACAAGCAAGAGGAATCAAGCTAATAACAACAAAAGAAGGCTTGTTAGGAGACAATCAAATCAAGGGGCATCAATTTTCTCTTCTTCTCCCTTGAAGTCATTTCTTTTAACCAATTGGAAGAAGAGGAAGAAAATTAAGAACCACATGTCAAGCTAATGACATTAAAAGAGCGCTTGTTGGGAGGCAACCCAACTGTTGGTAACATTTTCTTTCCTTGCTTAGTTTACTTTCAATAATTTGGCATATGATTGCATTCTAAGTTTGGTGTTGCATGCAACAATTTGATCTTCAATCTTTAGTGGGTACTTGCATCATTCTAAAATGAAAGTGTCACACTAAGTTTGGTGTTGCCACTTACCTTTCATGTATAGTACCATGCACAACTCACTTATTGATGTAATCATATTGTCTCTTTTCTTTGTGCCTTGATTGTCATCTTTAATTTTTGCTTGCTTAAACACATGCATTACTTACATCTCTTTCTTGAAGACATTCATGATTAATCATAAATTCCACCACCATTATTTTATTTGTTGCTTGAGGACAAGCAATCATTCTAAGTTTGGTGTTGGGGAAGGAAGGAGTAGGAGGAAAATGACAATAACAAAGATGAAGATCTACAAGGTGGTTAAGTTCTTTTTCCTCTTATTTATCTTCTATACTTTCAATTGCATGATTGTCTTCCATTTCTTTTATATGCATGCGTGTTCTTCTTTTTGGAAAAGCATAGCTTGATATTTGAATTGCAACATGTTGCTTTTACATCATAACTACCATTTTGAATTTTGTGAGTCAAAGTAATTAAGTATCATGATCATAAACAAACAAGGTAATTATAGAAGAATCTAGCATGAGCATATAAGTATTGGAAGGCTAGCATGACTATTGTTGCTCAATTACATTTGAATTTGTTTAATTGAAGTTTTCATCTAGGACATTTTATGAAATGTTTGAAATATTGAAAACCTTGAACAAGCAAATCAATTAAAAGATTAAGAAAGAAAAAGGGAAAAATGAGAAAGTTGAAGACTCTGAGTACCAATGACATTTCATTAGTCAAGTACTTGTGGTGTTTATGTATCAAGCAAAAAGCTTGAAAACAAAACACTTAGAGTCAAGACTAGGCTCAAGTGCAAAGCACTCCCTCAAAGCTCAAGGCTCTAAGCACCAATGATTAGAAGGAAAGTAAAGAAAAGGAATAAATGAGCTTAAAAAGTCCTCTAATTAAATGCTTGTGGTGCTTATGTATCAAGTGGTAATACTTGAAAACAAAGCATTTAGAGTCAAAGCTTTTAACTAATGGTGCAAAGCACCCAAGAAGCTAAGCTAAGAAAAAGATGAAAAGCTTGTTTCAAGTAAGGAACATAAAGAAAAATATTTCATAAAATGAGCTAGATAGAAGCATCAATCATTTGAATTTCTTTTGAGATTGTAGCATGCATAATAAACTAGCCAACCATGAACATTTAATTGCTATTCTTCTCACCTTGGATTGTCAATCTTTATTGAATGATTCTTTGTTTGCTTGAGGACAAGCAAAGTTTAAGTTTGGTGTTGTGATGACTACGCATCATGTTATGTTTTTCTATGCTTCTTCATATAAAAATCAATTCATAATGCTTAATTATGGGAGTGTTTTGGTGATTAAATTGAATATTGCTTTGATTGCTTGAGTTAATAAATTTTGTAGGAAATTATGGAAAATGAAGCAATAAAAGCACTAATAGAGGAAGCACACTCCCAAGGTGGCAAAAAGTTGGAAACAAACTCAAAGAGAAGCAAAGAGGATTTGCAACCCTGACCTCTTCACACTCCAACAAGAATAACTCGAGCTACAAAGCTCCAAATGAAGTGATCTCAGTGTCATTAGAAAGTAGACTTCTAGAGCTCTCCAACCATATATAACACTTTATAGTTGACACTGATTTGAGGGGACAAATTGCTATTCGTTTAGCTTCACAATTTCAGCGTAAAACAAGTCCCTGCAGTTCGCCAGACTGACCTCTTCACCTTCAAAAGATCATAACCTGGGCTAGAGAAGTCCAATTGACATGCTTCCAGCGGCGTTGGAAAGCTGAGATCTAGGGCTTTCCAAAGATATATAATAGTCTATAGTGGACATTCAATTTGGAGACCCAAACAGACCAATACTTCAGCATGTAAGGTTTTTCCAAACCTTCAAAAGCCCAAAATGCCACTTCAATGACACTCCACATTGGGCCACTTCCAAATACTCCAATCCCTTCATTTATTCTTCAATGTTTCAAGCTTCTATGAAGGGAGTTAAAAGTTCACAAGCCCAAGTCAAGCCACAAATAACAATCAATCAAGGCCACAAGAATCATCTAGAAGTAATTAGGAAATTTGCATTTGATTATAATTTCATTTGAATTTGTAATTTAGGTAGCTTATAAATAGGGCCTTAGATTCATCATTTGAGAGACCATGGAGGGGTGGAGGTGACTCCACTCCCCTTTCACTCTCATTCTCTTCTCTTCTTCTATTTTCTTTCATTCACACTTTTGTAAATATTTTTGTTATGATGAGTTTCTAATTTCCAACATTTGGGAGAGAGAGCTCTATTGCAATTTAATGGGTTGATTTATTTTCATTCTTCATCTTCAATTCTTCTTTCATTGTTTCTTTAGAGAGAGTCTTTGTGCTTCAAAGATCTAATTACTATCGAGAGAGGGATTAGATCTATTTAAATTCTATGATGAACTTGAGAAAGGAGTCATAGAATTTAGTTTGAGGCTCTTCTCTCACAACTCTCTTGATTGATAATTCTTAGCTTGATATGTGAGATGTAATCACTTTGAATTGAAATCTTGAGGGTTGTGTGGCTCTAAATTAGAGACCATTCTTCATCTCTTCTCATGAGCAATTAGATCAAGAGATTGGCAATTGATCAAGTTAAGAGAAATCAAATCACCAAGAGATTGGGGTTTGATTACTTATGATTTGCCAAGAGATCAATGATTGCATGATTGAAGTGGAGATGAGAATTGTTGATCTTGAGAATGCAATATCTCTTGATCCCAATGTTAATTTCATTCTTAATTCTTGTTATTTACTTCTTGTCTTTAATTCTTGTCATTTAATTGTTCTCTTTAAATTCTTGTCATTTACTTATGCACATTTATGGCTTTCTTTACTTTGGCACCTTTATGCCTTCCAAGTGTTTGTAGAAATACTTCACTTGGTTTTACTTTCTAGTCATTTACTTTCTTGCACTTTACTTTCTTGTACTTTCTATTCCTTGCAATTTACATTCTTGCACTTTAATTTTTAGCACTTTAATTTCTTGTCATTTACTTTCCTTGCACTTTATTGCTTTTCTTTAATTTCAAGTCATTTACATTTCTTGTTGCTTATCACTCAAACATGAATCGTCTAACTAGAGCAATTAATTAACTATTGCTTGCTTAATCCATTAATCCTCGTGGGATCGACCTCACTCTAAGTGAGTTTTACTACTTGATACGACCCGGTATACTTGCCGGTAAATACGTGAACTCAATTTTTACGTATCAAATGCCTCTTTTCATTATTTGTTTGTTGCTTTATTTTCTTGCCATTTAATTTCTTGCACTTTTACCAACCCCCCTTGGATACCATAACCAATAATATGCATACCTCACTGTAATTTCATGAGAAGATGACCTGGGACTAATACTCTCGGTTACTTTTATTGTGTTGGACTTGTGACAACCAAAAATTAAACTTTGATTTGAGGATCAATTATCGGTTTGGACTATGCTCACAACAAGATTATCTTGTTAAATTCTGAATCGGTATAAATCTTCACATCAGTCACCATCACGTAACCCACCCAGGTGGGTTACGACCTACATCTGAAAAACAATAACAAAATATGATATGAGAACCGGAGGTTCTCAGTATGGTAACTGATGAGCGAATAATTTATACGCTTTTTAGCATTAATTTTAGGTAGTTTTTAGTAGTATCTAGCTACTTTTAGGGATGTTTTCATTAGTTTTTATGCAAAATTCACATTTCTGGACTTTACTATGAGTTTGTGTGTTGTTTTGTGATTTTAGGTATTTTCTGGCTAAAATTGAGGGACCTGAGCAAAAATCTGATTCAGGCTGACAAAGGACTGCTGATGTTGTTGGATTCTGACCTCCCTGCACTCGAAATGGATTTTATGGAGCTACAAAACTTCGGATGGCGCGCTCTCAACGGCGCTGGAAAGTAGACATTCAGGGCTTTACAGCAATATAGAATAGTTTATACTTTATTCGAGTTTAGAGGATGCAAACTGGCGTTCAACACGTCACAAACCAGAGTTAAATGCCAAAAACACGTTACAACTTGGTGTTTAACTCCAAAAGAAGCCTCTGCACATGTAAAGCTCAAGCTCAGCCCAAGCACACACCAAAGTGGGCCCCGGAAGTAGATTTCTGCATTTAGACTTATTTATGTAAATTCTAGTAACTAGTCTAGTATAAATAGGACATTTTACTGTTGTAATAGACATCTTTGGATTATTTTTGCATTACCTTATGATCCTTTGATCACGTTTATGGGGGCTGGCCATTCGGCCATGCCTGGTGGTGGACGAAATTGTGATCACATCAATGTAGTATTCTTTGTTATTGTATGGAATCATTATTATGGCTCTTGGCTATGTGTGGACACAACTCCGTTCAACTAACCAGCAAGTGTACTGGGTCGTCCAAGTAATACCTTACGTGAGTAAGGGTCGATCCCACAGAGATTGTTAGTATGAAGAAAGCTATGGTCACCTTGTAAATCTCAGTTAGGCAGATTAAATGGTTATGGGTTTCGAAAATTAATAATAAATAGAAAATAAAAAGGGATAGAAATACTTATGTAAATCAATAGTGGGAACTTCAGATTGGCGTGTGGAGATGCTGAAATCCTTTCGAATCTCTACTTTCTTATTGCTTTCATCCAATCCTTCTTACTCCTTTCCATGGCAAGCTGTATGTAGGGCATCACCATCATCAATGGCTACTTTTAATCCTCTCGGGAAAATGGTCCTATGCGCTGTCACTGCACGGCTAATCGTCTGGAGGCATCATCCTTATTGATGGCTACATCCCATCCTCTCAGTGAAAATGGTCCAAATGCTCTGTCACAGCACGGCTAATCATCTGTCAGTTCTCAATCAGGTTGGAGTAGAATCTATTGATTCTTTTGCGTTTGTCATCACGCCCAGCCTTCAGAAGTTTGAAGCTAATCACAGTCATTCAATACCGGAATCCTACTCGGAATACCACAGACAAGGTTAGACTTTCCGGATCCCCATGAATGATGCCATCTATCTAGCTTATACCACGAAGATTCTGTGGGGAATCTAAGAGATATGCGCCCGGCCTAAGGTAGAACGGAAGTGGTTGTCAGTCACGCGCGTTCATAAGTGAGAATGATGATGATTGTCACGGATCATCACATTCATCAAAGTGTTGTGGAACGTATATCTTGGAATAAGAATAAAAGAGAATTGAATAGAAAGTAATAATAATTGTATTGAAACTTGAGGTACAGCAGAGCTCCACACCCTTAATCTATGGTGTGCAGAAACTCCACTGTTGAAAATACATAAGTGAAAGGTTCAGGCATGGCCGAATGGCCAGCCCCCCTGATCTGAGAACTATGCGCCCCAAGATGTTCCTTAGATCTAAAGTGATCAAAAGACGTCTAATACAATAGTAAATTATCCTTTTTATACTAGACTAGCTACTAGGGTTTACATGAGTAAGTAATTGATGCATAAATCCACTTTCAGGGCCCACTTGGAGCATGCTTGGGCTGAGCTTGATCTATCCACGAGCTGAAGCTTTTCTTGGAGTTGAACTCCAAGTTATAACGTGTTTTGGGCGTTCAACTCCGGATCATGACGTGTTTCTGGCGTTTAACTCCAGACAGCAGCATGTACTTGGCGTTCAACGCCAAGTTACGTCGTCAATTTCCGAATAAAGTATGGACTATTATATATTGCTGGAAAGCTCTGGATGTCTACTTTCCAACGCCGTTGAGAGCGCGCCATTTGGAGTTCTGTAGCTCCATAAAATTCATTTCGAGTGCAGGGAGGTCTGAATCCAATACCATCAGCAGTCCTTCTGTCAGCCTAACTCAGATTTTTGCTCAGCTCCCTCAATTTCAGCCAGAAATTACCTGAAATTACAGAAAAACATACAAACTCTTAAATGAATTTAACATAAAAACTAATGAAAACATCCCTAAAAGTAGCTTTAACTTACTAAAAACTACCTAAAAACAATGCCAAAAAGCGTATAAATTATCCGCTCATCACAACACCAAGCTTAAATTGTTGCTTGTCCCCAAGCAACTGAAAATCAATTAGGATAAAAAGAAGAGAATATACTATAAATTCCAAAATATCAATGAATATTAATTATAATTAGATGAGCGGGACTTGTAACTTTTTGCTTCTGAACAGTTTTGGCATCTCACTTTTTCCTTTGAAGTTTTGAATGATTGGCTTCTCTAGGAACTTTAGAATTCCGGATAGTGTTATTGACTTTCCTAGTTAAGCATGTTGATTCTTGAACACAGCTACTTTTGAGTCTTGGCCGTGGCCCTAAGCACTTTGTTTTCCAGTATTACCACCGGATACATAAATGCCACAAACACATAACTGGGTGAACCTTTTCAGATTGTGACTCAGCTTTGCTAGAGTCCCCAGTTAGAGGTGTCCAGAGCTCTTAAGCACACTCTTTTGCTTTGGATCGCGACTTTAACCACTCAGTCTCAAGCTTTTCACTTGGACCTTCATGACACAAGCACATGGTTAGGGACAGCTTGATTTAGCCGCTTAGGCCTGGATTTTATTTCCTTGGGCCCTTCTATCCATTGATGCTCAAAGCCTTGGATCCTTTTTACCCTTGCCTTTTGGTTTTAAGGGCTATTGGCTTTTTCTGCTTGCTTTTTCTTTTTCTTTCTATTTTTTTTTCGCCATTTTTTTTCGCAAGCTTCTTCTTTTTCACTGCTTTTTCTTACTTCATGAATCAATTTCATTGATTTTTCAGATCATCAATAACATTTCTCTTTGTTCATCATTCTTTCAAGAGCCAACAATTTTTAACATTCATAAACAACAAGATCAAAAATATGTACTGTTTAAGCATTCATTCAGAAAACAAAAAGTATTGTCACCACATCAATATAATTAAACTAAATTCAAGGATAAATTCGGAATTCATGTACTTCTTGTTCTTTTGAATTAAAGCATATTTCATTTAAGAGAGGTGAAGGATTAATGGATTTTATTCATAGCTTTAAGACATGGTTACTACATACTAATGATCATGAAGTAGAGACACAAAATATAGATAAGTATAACATAGAAATCGAAAAACAGAAAGAAATAAGAACAAGGAATGAATCCACCTTAGTAGCGTCTTCTTCTTGAAGGACCAACAATGTCCTTAAGCTCTTCTATGTCCCTTCCTTGCCTTTGTTGCTCCTCCCTCATTGCTCTTTGATCTTCTCTTATTTCATGGAGAATGATGGAGTGCTCATGATGTTCCACCCTTAATTGTTCAACATTGTGGCTTAAATCTTCTAAGGAAGTGTTGAGTTGTTCCCAATAGTTGTTGGGAGGAAAGTGCATCCCTTGAGGCATCTCAGGGATTTCTTGATGATGAGCTTCCTCATGCATCTCTTGAGAACCGTGAAGGGTCTTTCTTGCTTGCTCCATCCTCTTCTTGGTGATGGGCTTATCCTCTTCAATGGAGATATCTCCTTCTATGATAACTCCAGCTGAGTAACATAGATGGCAAATGAGGTGAGGAAAAGCTAGCCTTGCCATGGTGGAGGGCTTTTCGGCTATTTTGTAGAATTCATTGGAGATGACTCCATGAACTTCTACTTCCTCTCCAATCATGATGCTATGAATCATGATGGCCCGATCCACAGTAACTTCAGATCGGTTGCTAGTGGGAACGATGGAGCGTTGAATGAACTCCAACCATCCTCTAGCCACAGGCTTGAGGTCCAGTCTTCTTAGTTGGACTGGCTTGCCTTTGGAGTCTCTCTTCCATTGAGCTCCTTCCACACATATGTCCATAAGAACTTGGTCCAACCTTTGATTAAAGTTGACCCTTCTAGTGTAGGGGCGTTCATCTCCTTGCATCATGGCCAAGTGGAATGCCAATCTCACATTCTCCAGACTAAAATCTAAGTATTTCCCCCGAACCATTGTGAGATAATTCTTTGGACTCGGGTTCATACTTTGATCATGGTTCCTAGTGATCCATGCATTGGCATAGAACTCTTGAACCATTAAGATTCCGACTTGTTGCATGGGGTTGGTTAGCACTTCCCAACCTCTTCTTCGGATTTCATGTCGGATCTCCGGATACTCATTTTTCTTGAGCTTGAAAGGGACCTCAGGGATCACCTTCTTCTTTGCCACAACATCATAGAAGTGGTCTTGATGGCTCTTGGAGATGAATCTTTCCATCTCCCATGACTCGGAGGTGGAAGCTTTTGTCTTCCCTTTTCCTTTTCTAGAGGATTCTCCGGCCTTAGGTGCCATTGATGGTAATGGAAAAACAAAAAGCTTATGCTTTTACCACACCAAACTTAAAATATTGCTCGCCCTCGAGCAAGAGAAGAAAGAAGAGAAGAAGAAGAAGAAGAAGAAAATGGAGGAGAGTGAGGGGAGATGGATTCGGCCAAGGTAAAGTAGAGGGGGTAGTGATGTGTGAAAATGAAGTAGAATGGAAGGGTATATATAGGGAGAGGGTAGGTTTGGCCATTTAGGGTGGGATTGGGTGGGAAAATGTTTTTGAATTTTGAAGGTAGGTGGGGTTTATGGGGAAGAGTGGATGGATGTGAGTGGTGAATAGGTGATTGGGAAGAGAGATTGAGGTGATTGGTGAAGGGTTTTTGGGAAGTGTGATATGGGGAAGAGTAAACTAGGATTAGGAGGTAAGGTGGGAATATAGTAGGTGGGGATCCTGTGGGGTCCACAGATCCTGAGGTGTCATGGAATTCCATCCCTGCACCAAATAGGCATGTAAAATGCCTTTGCACACCATTCTGGCGTTTAAACGCCGAGTGGTGCACGTTCTGGGCGTTCAACGCCCATGTAAAGCATGTTTCTGGCGTTGAACGCCAGTTTCATGTTTGTTACTGGCGTTCAGTGCCAGCTTTTCTTCTAGGCACATTCCTGGCGTTCAGCGCCAGAATGTTGCTTGTTTCTGGCGTTCAGCGCCAGATTCATGCTCTGTTCTGGCGTTGAACGCTGGTGCACGAAATTGCAATCACACTTTTGCAACCCCGCACAACTAACCAGCAAGTGCACTGGGTCGTCCAAGTAATACCTTACGTGAGTAAGGGTCGATCCCACGAAGATTGTCGGCTTGAAGCAAGTTATGGTTATCTTGTAAATCTTAGTCAGGATATCAGAAATTATCAGGATTGATTGTGAAAAGCAACAGAACATGAAATAAGTACTTGTTATGCAGTAATGGAGAATAGGTTGAGGTTTTGGAGATGCTCCATTTTCTGAATCTCTGCTTTCCTACTGTCTTCTTCATCAAACACGCAAGGCTCCTTCCATGGCAAGCTGTATGTAGGGTTTCACCGTTGTCAATGGCTACCTCCCATCCTCTCAGTGGAAATGTTCAACGCACCCTGTCACGGCACGGCTATCCATCTGTCGGTTCTCAATCAGGCCGGAATAGAATCCAATGATTCTTTTGCGTCTGTCACTAACGCCCCGCCCTCAGGAGTTTGAAGTTCGTCATAGTCATTCAATCATTGAATCCTACTCAGAATACCACAGACAAGGTTTAGACCTTCCGGATTCTCTTGAATGCCGCCATCAGTTCTAGCTTATACCACGAAGATTCTGGTTAAGGAATCCAAGAGATATCTACTCAATCTAAGGTAGAACGGAGGTGGTTGTCAGGCACACGTTCATAGTTGAGAATATGATGAGTGACACGGATCATTATATTCGTCCGGGTTAAGAACAAGTGATATCTTAGAATGGAAGCAAGCATGATTGAATAAGAAACAGTAGTAATTGCATTAATCCATCAAGACACAGCAGAGCTCCTCACCCCCAACCATGGGGTTTAGAGACTCATGCCGTGGAAGGTACACAAAGAAACGTGTAAAGTGTCATGAGGTAGAGATACAATGTCAAAAGATCCTATTAATAGTAAACTAGTAACCTAAGGTTTACAGAAATGAGTAAATGACAGAAAAATCCACTTCCGGGCCCACTTGATGTGTGCTTGGGCTGAGCATTGAAGCTTTCATGTGTAGAGACCTTTTCTGGAGTTAAACGCCAGCTTTTATGCCAGTTTGGGCGTTTAACTCCAAGTTTTATGCCAGTTCCAGCGTTAAACAATGGAAATTCTGAGGCTGATTTGCCACGCCGGTTTGGGCCATCATATCTCGGGCAAAGTATGGACTATTATACATTGCTGGAAAGCCCAGGATGTCTACTTTCCAATGCCGTTGAGAGCACGCCAATTGGGCTTCTGTAGTTCCAGAAAATCCACTTCGAGTGCAGGGAGGTCAGAATCCAACAGCATCTGCAGTCCTTTTCAGTCTCTGAATCAGATTTTTGCTCAGGACCCTCAATTTCAGCCAGAAAATACCTGAAATCACAGAAAAACACACCAACTCATAGTAAAGTCCAGAAAAGTGAATTTTAACTAAAAACTAATAAAAATATACTAAAAACTAACTAGATCATACTAAAAACATACTAAAAACAATGCCAAAAAGCGTATAAATTATCCGCTCATCACAACACCAAACTTAAATTGTTGCTTGTCCCCAAGCAACTGAAAATCAAAATAGAGTAAAAAGAAGAGAATATACTATAGACTCCAAAATATCAAAGAAACATAGTTACAATTAGATGAGCGGGACTAGTAGCTTTTTGCTTCCGAACAGTTTTGGCATCTCACTCCATCCTTTGAAGTTCAGAATGATTGGCATCTTTAAGAACTCAGAACTCAGATAGTGTTATTAATTCTCCTAGTTAAGTATAATGATTCTTGAACATAGCTAGTGTATGAGTCTTGGCTGTGGCCCAAAGCACTCTGTCTTCCAGTATTACCACCGGATACATACATGCCACAGACACATAATTGGGTGAACCTTTTCAGATTGTGACTCAGCTTTGCTAGAGTCCCCAATTAGAGGTGTCCAAGGTTCTTAAGCACACTCTTTTTGCCTTGGATCATAACCTTATTTCTCTCTCTCTCTTTTTTTTTTCGAAATTTTTTTTTGTATTCACTGCTTTTTCTTGCTTCAAGAATCAATTTGATGATTTTTCAGATCCTCAATAACAGTTCTCTTTTTTTCTTCATTCTTTCAAGAGCCAACAATTTTAACATTCTCAAAACAACAAGTTCAAAAGACATATGCACTGTTCAAGCATTCATTCAGAAAACAAAAATTATTGTCACCACATCAAACTAATTCAACTAGTTTCAAGGATAAATTTCGAAATCCTGTACTTCTTGTTCTTTTGTGATTAAAGCATTTTTTCATTTAAGAGAGGTGATGGATTCATAGGACATTCATATCTTTAAGGCATAAAATTTCAATTTTATTAATTATGAATTAAGAACAAGACTCAAAGATAGATATAAGATGAGACTAAAAAAAAGATAAAAATAGAAAACAAAACAAAAAAATGCAAAAAATAGGCTCCTAATGATAGAGGTTTTCACAGAGTTAGGACTCAACAATCTTGATTTTGAGAAGTGGATGCTCCCTCAACTTGAGAGGAGAGCTTTTGGCGTTTCATCTCTTGGAGTTCACGCCCCTGCTTCTCTTGTTCCTTCAGCAATTTGCAGAGCATGCAGTTCTGATTCTGCTGTTCTTCCTTCAGTTGCTCCATAGTCTCTTGCAACTTGGTGATAGATGCTTCTAGGCTGGCCCAGTAGCCAATTTCAGGGAATTCAGGGAGGAACTCCTGCGCCCTCCTTTTGATGGAGTTGTCTTGCATTTGTCCTTCCATTGACTTCTTGGTGATTGGATGTTCAATGGGTATGAATTCATCCACTCCCATCTTCACCCCAGCCTCTTTACAGAGCAAGGAGATCAAGCTTGGGTAAGCCAATTTGGCTTCAGTGGAATTCTTATTTGCAATTGTGTAGATCTCACAAGCAATCACATAATGAACTTCCACTTCTTTTCCAAGCATGATGCAATGAATCATCACTGCTCTCTTGATGGTGACCTCAGAACGGTTGCTAGTGGGCAGTATGGAACGCCCAATAAAGTCTAGCCAACCTCTTGCAATTGGTTTGAGGTCTCCCCTCTTGAGTTGGTTAGGGACACCCTTTGAATTGGTTATCCACTTAGTTCCAGGGAGGCATATGTCCTCTAGAATTTGATCCAACCCTTTATCTGCTCTCACCATTCTCCTATTAAAGGATTCAAGATCATCTTGCAGTTGAGGCAATTTGAAGATTTCTCTGATTTTGTCCAGATGGAAGTACATAACTTTCCCTCTGACCATGGTTCTGTAGGTATGGTAAGTAGTTCCAGTCATTCTCTGCTTATCTGTTAACCACAGATTTGAGTAGAATTCCTGAACCATGTTCCTTCCAACCTTTATCTCAGGATTGGTTAGAACTTCCCATCCTCTGTTTCGAATTTGCTCTTGGATCCCCGGATATTCATCTTCTTTAAGATCAAATTTAACTTCCGGGATCACTGACCTTAGACCCATTATCTTGTGATAATGGTCTTCATGTTCTTTGGTTAAGAACTTCTCTTGATTCCAAAGATTCTTTGGATTATCCTCTTTCTTTCCTCTTAAATTGGTTTGTTTTCCCTTAGGAGCCATGATCTTGATGAATCTTGGCTTAGTGATCACGGAAAAGCACACCAAACTTAGAGGTTTGCTTGTCCTCAAACAAAAGAAAGGAAGGAAGAGAGAGAGAGGAGAAGCAAATTCGAATGGTGTGGGCAATTAGGGGTCCAAACGTGTATTTATAAGGTGGGGAGGAGAGATCTCGAAAAAAAGAAAAGTTTGAAAGAAGATTTGAGAAGATATGGAAAGAATTTGAGAGAAGGGTGAGTTTTTGAACAAGATTTGGGATTGATTTTGAAGAATGATTTTAGATTTTTGAAAATTTGAAAGTGAATGATGAAGGGTTGAGATATGATTTTGTAGAAAAGTATGGGTAAGAAAAGGAAAGTTTGAAAAAAAAAATTTGGTTTGAAAATGAAATTGTGGTCCCCCCACCTTTCTGGCGTTAAACGCCCAGAATGGCACCCATTCTGGCGTTTAACGCCCATTTGTTGCCCCTTTTGGGCGTTTAACGCCCAGCCAGGTGCCCTGGCTGGCGTTAAACGCCAGAATTCCTTTATCACTGGGCGTTTTTCTAAACACCCAGGATGCTGCACACCTGGCGTTAAACGCCCAGAATGGTGCCCATTCTGGCGTTTAACGCCCAAAATGGCACCTTTACTGGCGTTAAACGCCCAGAATGGTGCCCATTCTGGCGTTTAACGCCCAAAATGCCCCTTACTGGCGTTTTTTCGCCAGTAAGCTCCTTTTCTCTGCTTTTTGAGCTGAAACCTTCTGTAACTCTGTGAATTCCTTCACTTTTGATACTTGCCTTTGTAAAAACAAATCATATAACCTCCTAATGACTGGATTGCCTCCCAGTAAGCGCTTCTTTACTGTCTTTAGCTGGACTTTTACTGAGAATCACTCAAGTCTCAGTTTTGAGCATTCCTGCTCAAAATTGCTTTCAAGATAATGCTTGATTCTCTGTCCATTAACAATGAACCTTTTGTCAGAATCAATATCTTGAAGCTCAACATATCCATATGGTGACACTCCTGTAATCACATACGGACCCCTCCACCGGGATTTAAGTTTTCCTGGAAACAATCTGAGCCTAGAGTTGAAGAGCAGAACTTTTTGTCCTGGCTCAAAGACTCTGGTTGACAACTTCTTGTCATGCCATTTCTTTGCCTTTTCCTTATAAATTTTTGCATTTTCAAAGGCATTGAGTCTGAACTCTTCTAGCTCATTTAGCTGGAGCAATCTTTTTTCACCAGCTAACTGAGCATCCATGTTTAGGAATCTGGTTGCCCAGTAGGCTTTATGTTCCAGGTCCACAGGCAGATGACAGGCCTTCCCATACACCAGTTGGTATGGAGAGGTTCCTATAGGAGTCTTGAATACTGTTCTGTACGCCCACAGAGCATCATCCAAACTCTTTGCCCAATCCTTTCTTCGGGCTATCACAGTCCGTTCTAGGATTCTTTTTAGTTCTCTGTTAGAGACTTCAGCTTGCCCATTTGTCTGTGGATGATACGGAGTCGCCACCTTGTGGCTAATTCCATATCTGACCATAGCAGAGTATAGTTGTTTATTGCAGAAATGAGTGCCCCCGTCACTGATTAGTACTCTGGGAACACCAAACCTGCTGAAGATGTGTTTCTAGAGGAATTTCAGTACGGTCTTGGTATCATTAGTGGGTGTAGCAATTGCTTCTACCCACTTAGATACATAGTCCACTGCCATCAGAATGTAAGTGTTTGAGTATGATGGTAGGAATGGACCCATGAAGTCAATTCCCCATACATCAAATAATTCTATCTCTAATATCCCTTGTTGAGGCATGGCATATCCGTGAGGCAAGTTACCAGCTCTTTGGCAACTGTCACAGTTACGCACAAACTCTCGGGAGTCTTTATAGAGAGTAGGCCAGTAGAAGCCACATTGGAGGACTTTAGTGGCTGTTCGCTCACTTCCAAAATGTCCTCCATACTGTGATCCATGGCAATGCCAAAGGATCTTTTGTGCCTCTTCTCTGGGTACACATCTACGGATCATTCCGTCTACACATCTCTTAAAGAGATATGGCTCATCCCATAGGTAGTACTTGGCATCTGAAATTAATTTCTTTCTTTGCACTCTGCTGTACTCCTGGGTATGAACCTCACAGCTTTATAGTTTGCAATATCTGCAAACCATGGAGCTTCCTGAATGGCAAAGAGTTGCTCATCTGGGAAAGTCTCAGAGATCTCAGTAGAAGGGAGGGACGCCCCAGCTACTGGTTCTATTCGGGACAGATGATCAGCTACCTGGTTCTCTGTCCCTTTTCTGTCTCTTATTTCTATATCAAACTCTTGCAGAAGCAACACCCATCTTATTAGCATGGGTTTTAAATCCTGCTTTGTGAGTAAGTATTTAAGAGCAGCATGGTCAGTGTACACAATCACTTTGGATCCCACTAGGTAGGACCTAAACTTGTCAATGGCATAGACCACTGCAAGTAACTCTTTTTCTGTGGTTGTGTAATTCTTCTGTGCATCATTTAGAACACGGCTGGCATAATAAATGACGTGCAGAAGCTTGTTATGCCTCTGTCCCAACACTGCACCAATGGCATGGTCACTGGCATCACACATTAATTCAAATGGCAATGTCCAATCTGGTGCAGAGATGACTGGTGTTGTGACCAGCTTAGCTTTCAGGGTCTCAAACGCCTGCTGACACTGTGTGTCAAACACAAATGGTGTGTCAGTAGCTAGCAGGTTACTCAAAGGTTTTGCAATTTTCGAAAAATCCTTTATAAACCTTCTGTAGAATCCTGCATGCCCCAGAAAGCTTCTGATTGCCTTAACATTGGCAGGTGGTGGTAATTTTTCAATTACCTCTACCTTTGCCTTATCCACCTCTATTCCTCTGCTTGAAATTTTGTGCCCAAGGACAATTCCCTCAGTCACCATAAAGTGACATTTCTCCCAGTTTAAAACTAGGTTAGTTTCTTGGCACCTTTTCAGGACAAGTGATAGGTGGTTAAGACAGGAGCTGAATGAGTCTCCATATACTGAAAAGTCATCCATGAAGACTTCCAGAAATTTGTCTACCATATCTGAGAAGATAGATAGCATGCACCTCTGAAAGGTTGCAGGTGCATTGCACAGACCAAAAGGCATCCTCCTGTAGGCAAACACGCCAGAAGGGCAAGTAAATGCTGTTTTCTCTTGGTCCTGAGGATCTACTGCAATTTGGTTGTAACCTGAATAGCCATCCAAAAAGCAGTAATAATCATGACCAGCTAGTCTTTCTAGCATTTGGTCTATGAATAGTAAAGGAAAATGATCCTTTTTGGTGGCTGTATTGAGCCTTCTGTAGTCATTACACATACGCCACCCTGTGACTGTTCTTGTAGAAACCAGTTCATTTTTTTCATTATGAACCACTGTCATGCCTCCCTTTTTGGGGACAACTTGGACAGGGCTCACCCAGGGGCTATCAGAAATAGGATAAATAATCCCAGCCTCTAGTAATTTAGTGACCTCTTTCTGCACTACCTCCTTCATGGCTGGATTTAGCCTCCTTTCTGGTTGGACCACTGGTTTGGCATTATCCTCCAACAGGATCTTGTGCATGCATCTAGCTGGGCTAATGCCCTTAAGATCATTTATGGACCACCCAAGAGCTGTCTTGTGTGTCCTTAGCACTTGAATCAGTGCTTCCTCTTCCTGTGGATTTAAAGCAGAGCTTATAATCACTGGAAAAGTTTCACCCCCTCCCAGAAATGCATATTTCAGGGATGGTGGTAGTGGTTTGAGTTCAGGTTTGGGAGGCTTATCCTCCTCCTGAGGAATTTTCGAAAATTCCTTTGCCTCCTCTGGTTCTTCTTGATCAGGTTGAGCATCGTTGAAGATGTCCTCAAGCTCTGATTCTAGGCTTTCAGTCATATTGATCTCTTCTACCAGAGAGTCAATAATGTCAGCGCCCATGCAGTCATTTGGTGTGTCTGGATGCTGCATAGCTTTTACAGCATTTAACTTGAACTCTTCCTCATTGACTCTCAGGGTTACTTCCCCTTTTTGTACATCAATGAGAGTTCGTCCAGTTGCTAGGAAAGGTCTTCCTAGAATGAGAGTTGCACTCTTGTGCTCCTCCATTTCCAGCACCACAAAGTCAGTTGGAAAGGCGAATAGCCCAACCTTGACAATCATATCCTCTATTATGCCTGATGGGTGTTTAATGGAGCCATCAGCAAGTTGGAGGCATATCCGGATTGGTTTGACTTCTCCAGTCAACCTGGTGGACGAAATTGTGATCCATGTTCTAACTATTTTGAGATGAAAGCTTCTTATGGCACTGGTTGAATTCACAACTCCGTTCAACTAACCAGCAAGTGTACTGGGTCGTCCAAGTAATAAACCTTACGTGAGTAAGGGTCGATCCCACAGAGATTGTTGGTATGAAGCAAGCTATGGTCACCTTGTAAATCTCAGTCAGGCAGATTAAATATTGATTTATGGTTTCGAAAATTAATAATAAAAGGAAATAATAAAAGGGATAGAATACTTATGCAGATTCATTAGTGGGAATTTCAGATAAGCATATGGAGATGCTGCATGGCTCAAGGACGCCTGCTTTCCCACTGCTTCTACTCAATCCTTCTTACTCCTTTCCATGGCAAGTGGTGCGCGAAATTGTGATCACTACACAACTTTGCACAACTAACCAGCAAGTGCACTGGGTCGTCCAAGTAATACCTTACGTGAGTAAGGGTCGATCCCACGGAGATTGTCGGTATGAAGCAAGCTATGGTCACCTTGTAAATCTTAGTCAGGCAGACTCAAATGGGTATAGTGATATACGAATAAAGCATAAAGATAAAGATAGAGGTACTTATGTAATTCATTGGTAGGAACTTCAGATAAGCGTATGAAGATGCCTTCCCTTCCGTCTCTCTGCTTTCCTACTGTCTTCATCCAATCCTTCTTACTCCTTTCCATGGCAAGCTTATGTAGGGTTTCACCGTTGTCAGTGGCTACCTCCCATCCTCTCAGTGAAAATGTTCCTATGCTCTGTCACAGCATATGGCTAATCAGCTGTCGGTTCTCGGTCAGGTCGGAATAAAATCCATCGATTCTTTTGCGTCTGTCACTAACGCCCCGCCTGCTAGGAGTTTGAAGCACGTCACAGTCATTCAATCATTGAATCCTACTCAGAATACCACAGACAAGGTTAGACCTTCCGGATTCTCTTGAATGCCGCCATCAGTTCTCGCCTATACCACGAAGATTCCGGTTAAAGAATCCAAGAGATAAACACTAGAGCCTCGTTTGCTTGTAGAACAAGAGTGGTTGTCAGTCACTTTGTTCATGAGTGAGAATGATGATGAGCGTCACATAATCATCACATTCATCATGTTCTTGGGTGCAAATGAATATCTTGGACAAAGAACAAGCGGAATTGAATAGAAGAACAATAGTAATTGCATTAATACTCGAGGTACAGCAGAGCTCCACACCTTAATCTATGGTGTGTAGAAACTCCACCGTTGAAAATACATAAGAACAAGAGTGATCATTGGTTTCGGCCCCAGAGAGGGAACCAGAAGAACCAAGATGAAAATATAATAGTAAAAGGTCCTATATATAGAGAACTAGTAGCCTAGGGTGTACAGAGATGAGTAAATGACATAAAAATCCACTTCCGGGCCCACTTGGTGTGTGCTTGGGCTGAGCAATGAAGCATTTTCGTGTAGAGACCCTTCTTGGAGTTAAACGCCAGCTTTTATGCCAGTTTGGGCGTTTAACTCCCATTTTGGTGCCAGTTCCGGCGTTTAACGCTGGAATTTCTGAGGGTAACTTTGAACGCCGGTTTGGGCCATCAAATCTTGGGCAAAGTATGAACTATCATATATTGCTGGAAAGCACAGGATGTCTACTTTCCAACGCCATTGAGAGCGCGCCAATTGGGCTTCTGTAGCTCCAGAAAATCCACTTCGAGTGCAGGGAGGTCAGAATCCAACAGCATCTGCAGTCCTTTTCAGTCTCTGGATCAGATTTTTGCTCAGGTCCCTCAATTTCAGCCAGAAAATACCTGAAATCACAGAAAAACACACAAACTCATAGTAAAGTCCAGAAAAGTGAATTTTAACTAAAAACTAATAAAAATATACTAAAAACTAACTAGATCATACTAAAAACATACTAAAAACAATGCCAAAAAGGGTACAAATTATCCGCTCATCAGCAAGCTGTGTATAGGGGTTCACCATCAGCGGTGGCTACTTTCAATCCTCTTGGAAAAATGGTCCTCTGCGGCTGTCACTCGCATGGCTAATCGTCTGGAGGCATCACCCATGGTTGATGGCTACATCCCATCCTCGCAGTGAAAACTACGCTCACGCACTCTGTCACAGCACGGCTAATCACTGGTTGGTTCCCGCTCCTACTGGAATAGAATCCCTTGATTCTTTTGCGTTTGTCACTAACGCCCAGCACTTGCGAGTTTGAAGCACGTCACAGTCATTCATTACCGGAATCCTACTCGGAATACCACAGACAAGGTGAGACTTTCCGGATTCCCAGGATCCTACTCGGAATACCACAGACAAGGTGAGACTTTCCGGATCCTCATAAATGCCGCCATCTATCTAGCTTATACCACGAAGATTTTGTTAGGGAATCTAAGAGATACACATTCAAGCTCTGTTGCATGTAGAACGGAAGTGGTTGTCAATCACGCGCGTTCATGAGTGAGAATGATAATGAGGGTTATTTACTCATCACATTCATCATGTTCTTAGGTGCGAATGAATATCTTAGAATAATAATAAGAGAGATTTGAATAAAAGAAAATAGAACTTCATTAATACTTGAGGTACAGCAGAGCTCCACACCCTTAATCTATGGTGTGCAGAAACTCCACCATTGAAAATACATAAGTGAAAGGTTCAGGCATGACCAAGAGGCCAGCCCCCTAAAACGTGATCACTAGATTCAAAATACAATCCAGGATGTGAATATGATAGTAAAAAGTTCTATTTATAATAAACTAGCTCCTAGGGTTTACATGAGTAAGTAATTGATGCATAAATCCACTTCCGGGGCCCACTTGGTGTATGTTTGGGCTGAGCTTGATCAATCCACGAGCTGAGGCTTCTCTTGGAGTTGAACTCCGAGTTATGACGTGTTTTGGGCGTTCAACTCCGGATCATGACGTTTTTCTGGCGTTTAACTCCAGACAGCAGCATGTACTTGGCGTTCAACGCCAAGTTACGTCGTCAAATTCCGAATAAAGTATGGACTATTATATATTGCTGGAAAGCTTTGGATGTCTACTTTCCAACGCCGTTGAGAGCGCGCCATTTGGAGTTCTCTAGCTCCAGAAAATCCATTTTGAGTGCAGGGAGGTCAGATTCCAACAGCATCAGCAGTCCTTTTGTCAGCCTTTTTCAGAGTTTTGCTCAAGTCCCTCAATTTCAGCCAGAATTTACCTGAAATCATAGAAAAACACACAAACTCATAGTAAAGTCCAGAAATGTGAATTTAACATAAAAACTGTTCATACCCTGGGTCAACCTGTCCGACCCGGGATGTTTAGCGACAAGCCGACCGACCTCTTCAGGTCAGACTATCCGACCTCTTCTAGAGCTCGGCTAAATGCCCGACCTCTTCTCAAAGAGCTCGGCTAAATGCCCGACCTCTTCTCAGAGAGCTCGGCTAAATGCCCGACCTCTTCTCAAAGAGCTCGGCTAAATGCCCGACCTCTTCTCAAAGAGCTCGGCCAACTCGCCAAAGGAGCCTAAAGCATGCCCAAAACGAAGGAACACAGCCCAATCTAAAGGCAGCTAAAACCCAGAAAGATAAAGGCGGTTCCCTTGAAGATATGATGACCTCACTTAAAGATAAGATAAAGATAAGATAAGATAACTAAACTTATCTTATCCACAGGAGGCCACATCTCACCATTATAAATACACTGGAGCACCCAGGTATAACTCATACTCTGATTCTACATAAAACCTGTTTAATACCCATGCTAACTTAAGCATCGGAGTCTCTTGCAGGTACCCCCCACCCTCCGGTGACGAAGGATTAGCAGTGCAACCAGTCCAACAAGTCGGACGCGGCAGCTCTGGCCACCATCTACAAGTCGGACGCGGCGGCTCCGACCACCATCAACAAGTCAGACACAACAGCTTCGACCAGCACAGAAGATCTCGTCCGAGATCGACCTACAGTTTCAGAATTACCCTCGGAACATTGGCGCCGTTGCCGGGGAACCTGGAAGTCATCCCATCACCATGGCGGACAACCATGACAACGACCATGATTCAGATCTAGAGGATAGAACACCGCACAAAGACGCGGATACTACACCAAAAGATACTCTTCAACCCACCAAAGGTGAGAATTCGCCAAAAGAGGAGGCTATGGAGGCACTTCAAGATCGCTTAAAACAACTCGAAAAAAAAGGTGGAACATCAACAAGAAGCTGAGAGAGACCTACGAAGGGAAGTTAGGTGATGCCACGAGTTAAAGGACAAGCTCCTAAAACTCGAAGCAGATCTCAAGGCCAAAACAAATCCGGTCACGAAGACAGCCCCTACGAAGATCAAGACCCATTCACCAAAGATATCATGAAAGCTAAAGTCCCAAAGGACTTCAAGGCTCCCGACATGATCCCGTACGGCGGCACATTGAATCCAAGCCATCATCTCAGTAATTTCAGAAGAATGTACCTCACCGACACATCGGACGCCATTCGATGCAAAGTCTTCCCAACTACTCTAACGAAGACAGCAATATGGTGCTTCGACAGTTTTCCATCACAAGTTTGACGACCTTGTTAAGAAGATTCCTCGCCAGGTTCTCCATCCAGAAGGATAAAGCCAAACACACTTCAAGCTTGCTGAGAATTAAACAAGGAGATCAGAAAAGCCTTCACAGCTACATGGAAAGATTCAACAACGCATGCCTTGACATACAAAGTCTTCCAACAAAAGCGGCCATCATGGGACTCATCAATGGCCTAAGAGAAGGACCTCTCAGCCACTCAATATCCAAGAAGCACCCAACATCTCTGAACGAGGTACAGGAACGGGAACAGAAATACATCAACATGGAAGAGAACTCTCGACTAGGAGAAAGCTAAAAACCGAATTCTCCTAACCCACCACGGGACAAGGATAAAGAGTCCAAGAAAAGAAGAAGATCAATCGGAGAAGATCCCACCACCTCGCCCAATCAAAAGCAAAAAGGAGAAAGAGGTCGGACGAATTGAAGGTCCACCTCACACCAAAGAGGTCGGACAAGTTGAAGGTCCACCTCACACGGAAGAGGTCGGGCGAGTTAAGGTCCACCTCACAACAAAGAGGTCGGACAAGTTGAAGGTCCATCTCACAACAAAGAGGTCGGACAAGGTGAAGGTCCACCTCACACCGAAGAGGTCGGGCGAGTTTAAGCTCCACCTCACACCAAAGAGGTCGGACAAGTTGAAGGTCCACCTCACACCGAAGATGTCGGGCGAATTGAAGGTCCACCTCACACCAAAGAGGTCGGACAAGTTGAAGGTCCACCTCACACTGAAGATGTCGGGCGAGTTTAAGCTCCACCTCACACCAAAGAGGTCGGACAAGTTGAAGGTCCACCTCACACCGAAGATGTCGGGCGAATTGAAGGTCCACCTCACACCAAAGAGGTCGGACAAGTTGAAGGTCCACCTCACAACCAAGAGGTCGGACGAGTTAAAGGTCCACCTCATACCAAAGAGGTCGAACGAGTTAAACATCTACCTCACACCAAAGAGGTCGGACGAGTTGAACGTCCACCTCACGCCAAGGAGGTCGGACGAGTTGAAAAGGACAACGGAGTATGAACAAGCCTTCCGAGATTTCAAAATTCTTGGGGCAACCACCCATCCTTTCCAGACCACAGGAAAGTGAAGAACTCATTATACCTCGCAGTGGGAAGTCAGGCAATAGCCTCAGCACTAGTCAGAGAAGACGAAAGTGGGAAACAACCCGTCTACTTCATCAGCAAAGCTTTACAAGGGACTGAACTAACCTATCAACAGATAGAAAAAGTTCGCCTACACCCTCATACTCACCTCTCGACGACTCCACCCACACTTTCAAGCTCACACTATCAGAGTTCCAACCAACCAGCCAATAAAGGGCATCCTGCAGGAAACAAACTTAGCTGGAAGAATCCTACAAAGGACAGCTCGGATAATTCGGGAGACCTTGGACAAAACCAGAGAACATCTCGGACAATTCGGGGACTCTGGACAAAAACAGAAAACAACTCGGACAAATCGGAGAAAAATGAAGTCCGACACATAGAATGCCCGAGCTTATACATTTTCAAAACCAGCCAGCACCAACAGCTCGGACAATTCGGGGATATGAGGTCCGACACATACCTTGAGAGCAGAATGCCCGAGCTGATGCATTTTCAAAACTAGCCAACCAAGGGGCAATAACAGAAGCCTCATCCGAGCTACATTACAAGACCACAACAAATCGGTCTCGAAGGCGGTATAAGGGATGTACTCAGGGTCAGCCACAGTAAACACGCATTTAAACTATGAAATCCAGCTAATCAGACACGCTGTCCGGGATCTTAGTAGACATCTCAAAGACATAGGTCGACTATGGAATTACTACCAAACAACTCGGGCAAATAAGGAAACAACTCGGACAATAACAGTAAAACATAAAGTGACAGACGTGGCAGTAAAAGGGAAACCCCAGGACTCACACAAAAGTCCAAGGGCACCCTTTGGAGGCAACAACAGAGCAAAAACCCAAATACAAAGTCAAAGCTTTACATCAAAAAGCATGCCAACTTCCACATTGCCCCACCAGAGGAGCTCATCAGTGTAACATCACCTTGGCCGTTCGCAAAGAGGGGACTCGACCTCCTCGGACTATTTTTCCAAGGATCGGGACAAGTCAAGTTCCTCATTGTAGGGGTGGATTACTTCACAAAATGGATTGAGGCAGAGCCCCTAGCTAATGCCACTGCTCAAAGAAGTCAGAAATTCTTGTACAAGAACATTATTACAAGGTTTGGGGTTTCTTACTCCATCACCACAAACAATGACACTCAATTCACGGACACAGGTTTCAAGAAAAGAGTGGCTAACTTGAAAATAAAGCACCAATTCACATCCGTAGAACACCCACAAGCCAATGGACAAGCAGAAGCTGCCAACAAAATCATACTAGCTAGGTTAAAACGGAGACTAAAGGACACAAAGGGAGCTTGGGCTGAAGAGCTCCCACAAGTCCTATGGGCATATCGGACAACTCCACACTTCACCACGGGGGAATCACCCTTCCGATTGATTTACGAAATAACTTAGAAGAGATCGACATAAAGAAGTCGGTCTCCTACAACAGACAAGTTATAAAAGTAATCCCTGAAAGAGATCTGACAAAGGTCCAAGAAAGAGGATTACAAAAATAACTTGGAGAAGGGACTGACGTAAAGAAGTCGTCCCATAAACAAAAAGTTATAAAAAGTAATCCCTGAAAGAGACCTGGCAAAGGTCCAAGAAAGAGGGTTACGAAATAACTTAGAAGAGATCGACATAAAGAAGTCGGTCTCCTACAACGGACAAGTTATAAAAGTAATCCCTGAAAGAGATCTGACAAAGGTCCAAGAAAGAGGATTACAAAAATAACTTGGAGAAGGGACTGACGTAAAGAAGTCGTCCCATAAACAAAAAGTTATAAAAAGTAATCCCTGAAAGAGACCTGGCAAAGGTCCAAGAAAGAGGGTTACGAAATAACTTAGAAGAGATCGACATAAAGAAGTCGGTCTCCTACAACGGACAAGTTATAAAAGTAATCCCTGAAAGAGATCTGACAAAGGTCCAAGAAAGAGGATTACAAAAATAACTTGGAGAAGGGACTGACGTAAAGAAGTCGTCCCATAAACAAAAAGTTATAAAAAGTAATCCCTGAAAGAGACCTGGCAAAGGTCCAAGAAAGAGGGTTACGAAATAACTTAGAAGAGATCGACATAAAGAAGTCGGTCTCCTACAACGGACAAGTTATAAAAGTAATCCCTGAAAGAGATCTGACAAAGGTCCAAGAAAGAGGATTACAAAAATAACTTGGAGAAGGGACTGACGTAAAGAAGTCGTCCCATAAACAAAAAGTTATAAAAAGTAATCCCTGAAAGAGACCTGACAGAGGTCCAATAAAAAGGATTACTAGAAATAACTTAGAAGCGACCGACATGAAGAAGTCGGCCCAAAGCTACAGCTTGGAACAACAAGAAAAGTCGGACCAAACAAAAGCTACAGCTTGGACCGACAGGAAGAAGTCGGACCAACGAAAACCACAGCTTGGACCGACAAGAAGTCGGACCAACGAAAGCTACAGCTCGTCGACACGAGAAATTGGACCAACGAAAAGCGTGCGCTAAAAGGGACATAGCTTTGCCCAAAAAGCCACGGCTCCATGACAAGGCTATCAAAATTGTTCAGACCAACTAAAAAGGTTCTACCAAAGAACACTAAAAAGTTGTCGGACAAGTTAGCCCCAAGGACCACCTCAACCAAGCAGGAAGTGGACAAAACCGGCAGTGATCAAAAGAGGTCGGACAACAAAATACCGACACTCTACAAAGATCCACAAAGGGGACAAAGACATCTCGCAATGGCCAGAGGAATGCCAGGAATGCTTTGCTAAAAGGTACGAAGTCTTGAAAAAAGACACTACTTAAAAGGCAAAAGCACAAATCAAAACGGCGCTAAAAAGTCATCCAAACAGACTATAAAAGGTTTCCCATCAGGAACTATACCTAAAAAGTTGTTGGATTATGACTAAAAAGCCCGAACAGTGAAGACAAACAAGTCGGAAAAAGGCTGAAAAGACCTCTCAAAAAAACTAAAAAAGGCAATGCCAAACTCGCACAAGATAAAACTACTCAAGATCGACCAAAGTCAGGATGCTTGAGTACGACTTCCCCCAAAGAGAGCACGATCTCACGGAAAGATCGAACTCAAGCAAGGGCAAAGTCGTACAGGTCGACGTCAGCTAAGAAGAGGCGCAAATACAATCTCAAAAAAGAACAAGCCAAAAGGTTAAGAAAAAACCTTAAGGCTCAAAAGTGCTTAGCTAAAAGGGATACAACTCCACTCAAAGAAGGCACAATCTCAAACAGGGCTGCGTACATCATCCGAGACTAAAAAGGTTCTATACAAAGAACACTAAAAAGTCATCAGACAAGTCACTAAGAGTCCGGATATCAAGCCGCAAGGATAACTTCACCAAAGCAGAGGGTTGTCAACACAAAAGCAAGGCGTGATCCAGAAGGCAAGGGTAGAAAACCCACACTACTACTCAAAAGAGGACGGACTGTGAAGTACCAAACCTCTAGAAAATCTGCAAAAGATTTCAAAGCAATGAAGAATCAAAGCCAGACAGATGCTCGAGCACGACTTCCAAAGAGATCGAAGCTCTGAAAAGCATGATCTCATGGAAAGATCGAACTCAAGCAGGGGCACTGTTCATACCCTGGGTCAACCTGTCCGACCCGGGATGTTTAGCGACAAGCCGACCGACCTCTTCAGGTCAGACTATCCGACCTCTTCTAGAGCTCGGCTAAATGCCCGACCTCTTCTCAAAGAGCTCGGCTAAATGCCCGACCTCTTCTCAGAGAGCTCGGCTAAATGCCCGACCTCTTCTCAAAGAGCTCGGCTAAATGCCCGACCTCTTCTCAAAGAGCTCGGCTAAATGCCCGACCTCTTCTCAAAGAGCTCGGCCAACTCGCCAAAGGAGCCTAAAGCAGGCCCAAAACGAAGGAACACAGCCCAATCTAAAGGCAGCTAAAACCCAGAAAGATAAAGGCGGTTCCCTTGAAGATATGATGACCTCACTTAAAGATAAGATAAAGATAAGATAAGATAACTAAACTTATCTTATCCACAGGAGGCCACATCTCACCATTATAAATACACTGGAGCACCCAGGTATAACTCATACTCTGATTCTACATAAAACCTGTTTAATACCCATGCTAACTTAAGCATCGGAGTCTCTTGCAGGTACCCCCCACCCTCCGGTGACGAAGGATTAGCAGTGCAACCAGTCCAACAAGTCGGACGCGGCAGCTCTGGCCACCATCTACAAGTCGGACGTGGCGGCTCCGACCACCATCAACAAGTCGGACACAACAGCTTCGACCAGCACAGAAGATCTCGTCCGAGATCGACCTACAGTTTCAGAATTACCCTCAGAACAAAAACTAATGAAAACATCCCTAAAAGTAGCTTGAACTTACTAAAAACTACTTAAAAACAATGCCAAAAAGCGTATAAATTATCCGCTCATCACAACACCAAACTTAAATTGTTGCTTGTCCCCAAGCAACTGAAAATCAAATAGGATAAAAAGAAGAGAATATACTATATATTCCAAAATATCAATGAATATTAATTCTAATTAGATGAGCAGGACTTGTAGCTTTTTGCTTCTGAACAGTTTTGGCATCTCACTTTTTCCTTTGTAGTTTAGAGTGATTGGCGTCTCTAGGAACTTAGAATTTCGGATAGTGTTATTGACTTTCCTAGTTAAGCATGTTGATTCTTGAACACAGCTTCTTATGAGTCTTGGCCGTGGCCCTAAGCATTTTGTTTTCCAGTATTACCACCGGATACATAAATGCCACAGACACATAACTGGGTGAACCTTTTCAGATTGTGACTTAGCTTTGCTAAAGTCCCCAGTTAGTGGTGTCCAGAGCTCTTAAGCACACTCTTTTGCCTTGGATCACGACTTTAACCACTTAGTCTCAAGCTCTTTACTTGGACCTTCATGACACAAGCACATGGTTAGGGACAGCCTGATTTAGCCGCTTAGGCCTGGATTTTATTTCCTTGGGCCCTCCTATCCATTGATGCTCAAAGCCTTGGATCCTTTTTACCCTTGCCTTTTGGTTTTAAGGGCTATTGGCTTTTTCTACTGCTCCTTCTTTTTCTATATACTCTTTTTAGCCATTTTTTTTCACTGCTTTTTCTTGCTTCAAGAATCAATTACATGATTTTTCAGATCATCAATAACATTTCTCTTTGTTCATCATTCTTTCAAGAGCCAACAATTTTAACATTCATAAACAACAAGATCAAAAGACATATGCACTGTTCAAGCATTCATTCAGAAAACAAAAAGTATTGTCACCACATCAATATAATTAAATTAAATTCAAGAGCTATTTTCGAAATTTATGTACTTCTTGTTCTTTTGAATTAAAACATTTTTCATTTAAGAGAAGTGAAGGATTAATGGATTTTATTCATTGCTTTAAGGCATGGTTACATACTAATGATCATGAAATAAGGACACAAAACATAGATAAACATAGTACTAAAAACCGAAAACAGAAAGAAGTAAAGAACAAGGAATGAATCCACCTTTAGTGGCGTCTTCTTCTTGAAGGACCAATGATGTTCTTTAGCTCTTGTATGTCCCTTCCTTGCCTTTGTTGCTCCTCCCTCATTGCTCTTTGATCTTCTCTTATTTCTTGGAGAATGATGGAGTGCTCATGATGTTCCACCCTTAGTTGTTCCACATTGTGGCTCAAACCTTCTAAGGAAGTGTTGAGTGTCTCCCAATAGTTGTTTGGAGGAAAGTGCATCCCTTGAGGTATCTTAGGGATTTCTTGATGATGAACTTCCTCATTTACCTCTTGAGGACCGTGAGGAGCTTCTCTTGCTTGCTCCATCCTTTTCTTGGTGATGGGCTTGTCTTCTTCAATGGAGACATCTCCTTCTATGATAACTCCAGCTGAGTAACATAGATGGCAAATAAGGTGAGGAAAAGCTAGCCATGCCATGGGTGAGGGCTTGTCGGCTATTTTGTAGAGTTCATTGGAGATGACCTCATGAACTTCTACTTCCTCTCCAATCATGATGCTATGGATCATGATGGCCCGATCCACAGTAACTTCAGATCGGTTGCTAGTAGGAATGATAGAGCGTTGAATGAACTCCAACCATCCTCTAGCCACAGGCTTGAGATCCAGTCTTCTTAGTTGAACTGGCTTGCCCTTGGAATCTATTCTCCACTGAGCTCCTTCCACACATATGTCCATAAGGACTTGGTCCAACCTTTGATTAAAGTTGACCCTTCTAGTGTAGGGGCGTTCATCTCCTTGCATCATAGGCAAGTGAAACGCCAACCTCACATTTTCCGGACTAAAATCTAAGTATTTCCCCCGAACCATGGTGAGATAGTTCTTTGGATTCGGGTTCATACTTTGATCATGGTTCCTAGTGATCCATGCATTGGCATAGAACTCTTGAACCATTAAGATTCCAACTTGTTGCATGGGGTTGGCTAGGACTTCCCAACCTCTTCTTTGAACTTCATGTCGGATCTCCGGATACTCATTTTTCTTGAGCTTGAAAGGGACCTCAGGGATCACTTTCTTCTTTGCCACAACATCATAGAAGTGGTCTTGATGGCTCTTGGAGATGAATCTTTCCATCTCCCATGACTCGGAGGTGGAGGCTTTTGCCTTCCCTTTTCCTTTTCTAGAGGATACTCCAGCCTTAGGTGCCATTGGTAATGGAAAAACAAAAAAGCTTATGCTTTTACCACACCAAACTTAAAATTTTGCTCGTCCTCGAGCAAGAAAGAAAAGAAGAGTAGAAGAAGAAGAAAAAAATATGGTAGAGAGGGAGAGAGGTAGGTTCGGCTATGTGTGAGAAGAAGGGGTTATGTTGTGTGAAAATGAAGTAGAAGGGAGGGGTATTTATAGGGAGAGGGGAGGGTGGGTTTTCGGCCATTTTGGGTGGGAATGGGTGGGAAATTGAATTTGAATTTTATGAAGGTAGGTGGGGTTTATGGGGAAGAGTGTGTTGATGTGATTGGTGATGGGTGTTGGGAAGTGTGACATGGGGAGTAGGAAGAATGAGATTTGGATTAGGAGAGTGTGATTAGGATTAAAAGGTAAGGTGGGAATATGTTAGGTGGGGATCCTGTGGGGTCCACAGATCCTGAGGTGATCCTGTGGGGTCCACAGACCCTGAGGTGAAAACAAATACCATTCCTTCACCATATAAGCATGTAAAATGCCTTCATGCCTCATTCTGGCGTTCAAACGCCCATTGGTGCATGTTCTGGGCGTTCAACACCCATGTAATGCATGTTTCTGGCGTTGAACGCCAGTTTCATGCTTGTTCCTGGCGTTCAGCGCCAGTTTGTCCTCTCTGTGCACATTCCTGGCGTTTAACGCCAGGTTGTTGCTTGTTTCTGGCGTTCAGCGCCAGAATGGTGCTCTGTTCTGGCGTTGAACGCCAGCCAGATGCATCTTACTGGCGTTGAACGCCAGTCTGCGCTACCTCCAGGGTGAAAAATTTTTTTCTTCTATTTTTGACTCTGTTTTTAATTTTTTTTGATTTTTTTCGTGACTCCTCATGATCATGTACCTAATAAAACACAGAATAACAATAAAATAAAATAAATTAAAATTAGATAAAATTGGGTTGCCTCCCAACAAGCGCTTCTTTAATGTCAATAGCTTGACAGTGGCTCTCATGGAGCCGCAAGGTGGTCAGGTCAATTTTTGTGTGGTCCCAACACCAAACTTAGAGTTTGGATATGGGGTTTGAACACCAAACTTAGAGTTTGGTTGTGGCCTCACAACACCAAACTTAGAGTTTGACTGTGTGGGCTTTTCTTGACTCTGAACTGAGAGAAGTTCCTCATGCTTACTCTCTTTTGTCACAGAGGGATGGCCATGTGCCTTAAACACAAGGTAGTCCCCATCCAATTGAAGGACTAACTCACCTCTGTTGACATCTATCACAGCTCCTGCTGTGGCTAGGAAAGGTCTTCCTAGGATGATGCATTCATCATCTTCCTTCCTAGTGTCTAGGATTATGAAATCAGTAGGGATGTAAAGGCCTTCAACCTTTACTAGCACGTCCTCTACTATTCCATAAGCTTGTCTCAATGACTTGTCAGCCAGTTGTAATGAGAACAAGGCAGGTTGTACCTCAATGATCCCCAGCTTCTCCATTACAGAGAGTGGCATAAGGTTTATCCCTGACCCCAGATCACACAGAGCCTTTTCAAAGATCATGGTGCCTATGGTACAGGGTATTAAGAATTTGCCAGGATCTTGTTTCTTTTGAGGTAGAATCTTCTGAATCCAAGTATCCAGTTCATTGATGAGCAAGGGAGGTTCACTTTCCCAAGTCTCATTACCAAATAACTTGGCATTCAGCTTCATGATAGCTCCTAAGTATTGAGCAACTTGCTCTCCAGTGACATCTTCATCCTCTTCAGATGAAGAATAGTCTTCAGAGCTCATGAATGGCAGAAGGAGATTTAATGGAATCTCTATGGGCTCTGTATGAGCTTCAGATTCCTCTGGATCCTTAATAGGAAACTCCTTCTTGCTTGAGGGACGTCCCAGGAGGTCTTCCTCACTAGGATTTTCGTCCTCCTCCTCCCTTGTGCATTCGGCCATATTGACTATGTAAATGGCTTTGCACTCTCCTTTTGGATTCTCTTCTGTATTGCTTGGGAGAATACTGGGAGGAGTTTCAATGACTTTCTTACTCAGCTGGCCTACTTGTGCCTCCAGATTTCTAATGGAGGATCTTGTTTCACTCATGAAACTGAAAGTGGCCTTTGACAGATCAGAGACTACATTGGCTAAATTAGAAGTGTTTTGTTCAGAATTCTCTGTCTGTTGCTGAGAAGATAATGGATATGGCTTGCTATTGACCAGCCTATTACGTCCACCATTGTTAAAGCCTTGTTGAGGCTTTTGTTGATCCTTCCATGAGAAATTTGGATGATTTCTCCATGATGAGTTATAGGTGTTTCCATAAGGTTCACCCATGTAATTAACCTCTGCCATGGCAGGGTTCTCAGGATCATAAGCTTCTTCAGAAGCTGCCTCTCTAGTACTGTTGGATGCATGTTGCAATCCATTCAGATTTTGAGAGATCATGTTGACCTGTTGAGTCAACACTTTGTTCTGAGCCAATATGGCATTCAGAGTATCAATTTCAAGAACTCCTTTCTTCTGAGGTATCCCATTATTCACGGAATTCCTCTCAGAAGTGTACATGAATTGGTTGTTTGCAACCATGTCAATGAGCTCTTGAGCCTCTTCAGGCGTTTTCTTCAGGTGAATAGATCCACCTGCAGAATGGTCCAATGACATTTTCGAAAATTCAGAGAGACCATAATAGAATATATCTAAAATGGTCCATTCTGAAAACATGTCAGATGGACATCTTTTGGTCAGCTGCTTGTTTTTTTCCCAAGCTTCATAGAGGGATTCACCATCTTTTTGTTTGAAGGTTTGAACATCCACTCTCAGCTTGCTCAGCTTTTGAGGAGGAAAGAATTTATCCAAAAAGGCAGTGACCAGCTTATCCCATGAGTCCAGGCTATCCTTGGGTTGTGAATCCAACCATACTCTAGCTCTGTCTCTTACAGCAAAAGGGAAAAGCATGAGTCTGTAGACTTCAGGATCAACTCCATTCGTCTTTACAGTCTCACAGATCTACAAGAACTCAGTTAAAAACTGATAAGGATCTTCAGATGGAAGTCCATAAAACTTGCAGTTTTGTTGCATTAATGCAACTAGCTGAGGTTTCAGCTCAAAGTTGTTGGCTCCAATGGTAGGAATGGAGATGCTTCTTCCATCAAACTTGGACGTTGGCTTTGTGAAGTCACCAAGCATTCTCCTTGCATTATTATTATTTTCGGCTGCCATCTCCTTCTCTTGTTCGAAAATTTCTAAAAGGTTGCTTCTGGATTGTTGTAATTTAGCTTCTCTTAATTTTCTCTTCAGAGTCCTTTCAGGTTCTGGATCAATTTCAACAAGAGTGCCTTTATCCCTGTTCCTGCTCATATGAAAGAGAAGAGAACAAGAAAAGAAAGAGGAATCCTCTATGTCACAGTATAGAGATTCCTTTATGTTAGTAGAAAAAGAAAGGGGTATAAGAATGAAGAAGGAGATTCGGATGTTGGATGAAGAGAGGTGAAGAGAAGTGTTAGTAATTAAATAATTAAATAGAAGAAGAAAAGAGAAGAGAAATTTCGAAAATAATTTTGAAAAGGAGTTAGTGATTTTCGAAAATTAGAGATAAGTAGTTAGGTGGTTTTGAAAAAGATAAGAAACAAACAAGAAGTTAGTTAGTTGATTGAAAGAGATTTGAAATCAAAATTGAAAAAGATAAGGAGATAGTAAGTTAGATAAGATATTTTTGAAATCAAATTTTGAAAAAGATAAAATTTTTGAAAAAGATCAAATAAAAGATAAAAAAGATTTAATTCAAAAATTTTGAAATTATTTACTTCACTAACAAGAAGCTACAAGATAAGATTCTAGAACTTAAAGATTGAACCTTTCTTAACAAGAAAGTAACAAACTTCAAATTTTTGAACCAATCACATTAATTGTTAGCTAATTTTCGAAAATTTGATGTAAAGATAAGAAAAAGATTTTTGAAAAATAATTTTTAAAATTTTCGAAAAATAGAAAAAAAATGAAAAAGATATGATTTTTGACAAAGTTTTTGAAAAGATAAGATTTTTAAAATTGAAAATTTGACTTGACTTGTAAGAAACAACTAATTTTTAAAATCTTTTGACCAAGTCAACCCAAAATTTCGAAAATTTGGAGAAAATTAAGGAAAAGATATTTTTTTGAATTTTTTTGAATTTTTAATGATGAGAGAGAAAAACATAAAAATGACCCAAAATATGAAAATTTTGGATCAAAACACATGATGCATGCAAGAATAATATGAATGTCAAGATGAACACCAAGAACACTTTGAAGATCATGATGAACATCAAGAACATAATTTTGAAAAATTTTTGATGCAAAGAAAACATGCAAGACACCAAACTTAGAAATCTTTAATGCATGGACTCTAACAAACAAAAAATGCATATGAAAAACAACAACCAACACAAAACAAGAAAACATCAAGATCAAACAAGAGGACTTATCAAGAACAACTTGAAGATCATGAAGAACACTATGAATGCATGGAATTTTCGAAAAATGCAAGAAAAATTTTTAAAAGCATGCAATTGACACCAAACTTAAAAATTGACTCAAGACTCAAGCAAGAAACACAAAATATTTTTGGTTTTTTATGATTTTATGATTTTTTTGTATTTTTATTATTTTTTTTTCGAAAATAATGTGAAGAAAAACGAAAAATACAAGAAAAATTTTGAAAAAGGTTTTTGAAAAGAAAATTACCTAATTTGAGCAACAAGATGAACCGTCAGTTGTCCATACTCGAACAATCCCCGGCAACGGCGCCAAAAACTTGGTGGACGAAATTGTGATCCATGTTCTAACTATTTTGAGATGAAAGCTTCTTATGGCACTGGTTGAATTCACAACACCGTTCAACTAACCAGCAAGTGTACTGGGTCGTCCAAGTAATAAACCTTACGTGAGTAAGGGTCGATCCCACAGAGATTGTTGGTATGAAGCAAGCTATGGTCACCTTGTAAATCTTAGTCAGGCAGATTAAATATTGATTTATGGTTTCGAAAATTAATAATAAAAGGAAATAATAAAAGGGATAGAATACTTATGCAGATTCATTGGTGGGAATTTCAGATAAGCATATGGAGATGCTGCATGGCTCAAGGACGCCTGCTTTCCCACTGCTTCTACTCAATCCTTCTTACTCCTTTCCATGGCAAGCTGTGTATAGGGGTTCACCATCAGCGGTGGCTACTTTCAATCCTCTCGGGAAAATGGTCCTCTGCGGCTGTCACTCGCATGGCTAATCGTCTGGAGGCATCACCCATGGTTGATGGCTACATCCCATCCTCGCAGTGAAAACTACGCTCACGCACTCTGTCACAGCACGGCTAATCACTGGTTGGTTCCCGCTCCTACTGGAATAGAATCCCTTGATTCTTTTGCGTTTGTCACTAACGCCCAGCACTTGCGAGTTTGAAGCACGTCACAGTCATTCATTACCGGAATCCTACTCGGAATACCACAGACAAGGTGAGACTTTCCGGATTCCCAGGATCCTACTCGGAATACCACAGACAAGGTGAGACTTTCCGGATCCTCATAAATGCCGCCATCTATCTAGCTTATACCACGAAGATTCTGTTGGGGAATCTAAGAGATACACATTCAAGCTCTGTTGCATGTAGAACGGAAGTGGTTGTCAATCACGCGCGTTCATGAGTGAGAATGATAATGAGGGTTATTTACTCATCACATTCATCATGTTCTTAGGTGCGAATGAATATCTTAGAATAAGAATAAGAGAGATTTGAATAAAAGAAAATAGAACTTCATTAATACTTGAGGTACAGCAGAGCTCCACACCCTTAATCTATGGTGTGCAGAAACTCCACCGTTGAAAATACATAAGTGAAAGGTTCAGGCATGGCCGAGAGGCCAGCCCCCTAAAACGTGATCACTAGATTCAAAATACAATCCAGGATGTGAATATGATAGTAAAAAGTTCTATTTATAATAAACTAGCTCCTAGGGTTTACATGAGTAAGTAATTGATGCATAAATCCACTTCCGGGGCCCACTTGGTGTATGTTTGGGCTGAGCTTGATCAATCCACGAGCTGAGGCTTCTCTTGGAGTTGAACTCCGAGTTATGACGTGTTTTGGGCGTTCAACTCCGGATCATGACGTTTTTCTGGCGTTTAACTCCAGACAGCAGCATGTACTTGGCGTTCAACGCCAAGTTACGTCGTCAAATTCCGAATAAAGTATGGACTATTATATATTGCTGGAAAGTTCTGGATGTCTACTTTCCAACGCCGTTGAGAGCGCGCCATTTGAAGTTCTGTAGCTCCAGAAAATCCATTTTGAGTGCAGGGAGGTCAGATTCCAACAGCATCAACAGTCCTTTTGTCAGCCTTTTTCAGAGTTTTGCTCAAGTCCCTCAATTTCAGCCAGAATTTACCTGAAATCACAGAAAAACACACAAACTCATAGTAAAGTCCAAAAATGTGAATTTAACATAAAAACTAATGAAAACATCCCTAAAAGTAGCTTGAACTTACTAAAAACTACTTAAAAACAATGCCAAAAAGCGTATAAATTATCCGCTCATCACAACCCAAGCTTTCTGATAGTGGATGCAGGTATTAGATTGATGCTTGCTCCAAGATCACATAGGGCTGTCTTGGTGCAAGCACCTTCTAATGTGCATGGTATCATAAAGCTTCCTGGATCTTAAAGCTTTTCTGGTAAGCTTTTCAGAATGACTGCACTGCATTCTTCAGTGAGAAACACTTTTTCAGTTTCTCTCCAATCCTTCTTATGACTTAAGATCTCTTTCATGAACTTAGCATAAGAAGGTATTTGCTCAAGTGCCTCTGCAAACGGAATCTTTATTTCAAGAGTCCTTAGATAATCTGCAAAGCGGGCAAACTGCTTATCCTGCTCTGCTTGGCGGAGTTTCTGAGGATAAGGCATCTTGGCTTTATATTCTTCAACCTTAGTTGCTGCAGGCTTGTTCCTTACAGAAGTGGTTGAAGAATCCTTTTTAGAGGGATTACTGTCAGCACTCTCAGGTGTCTGATCCTCCCTTGGCGTCTGAACGCCAGGATTGGGAGGAAAATGGACGTTAAACGCCAACTTTTCCCCCTTTTCTGGCGTTTGAACGCCAGAACTGGGCAGGGAATGGGCGTTTAACGCCAGCTTTCCCTCCCTTTCTGGCGTTTGAACGCCACTAGCATTCCTCTCTGGGCTCTTACTGTCCTCAGAGGGGTTTTGAACAGTGGTTTGGTTATCCTCTGTCAATTGTTCCTTATTTGACTTTTTGCTCTTTTGAGCAGTGTTATTCAGTGTCTTCCCACTCCTCAGTTGAACTGCTTGACATTCCTCTGTTATCTGTTTAGATATTTGCTATTTTGCTTGATTCAACTGCAGTTCTATGTTCTTGTTAGCAACTTTAGTATCATGGAGCATTTCTTTAAATTCTGCTAACTGTTCTGTCATCAGGAGCAATTGTTGATTAAGCTCAATCATCTGTTCTTGAGGATTAGGATCAGTGACTACTGTCATGACTTCCTCTTTTGGAGAGAACTCATTGCTAGAGTACAAATATTGGTTTCTAGCAACAGTGTCTATAAGCTCTTGAGCCTCTTCAATTGTCTTCCTCATATGTATAGATCCACCAGCTGAGTGGTCTAAAGACATCTGAGCTTTTTCTGTAAGCCCATAGTAGAAGATGTCTAACTGTACCCACTCTAAAAACATTTCGGAGGGGCATTTTCTTAGCATACCTCTATACCTCTCCCAGGCATTATAAAGGGATTCATTATCCTCTTGTTTAAAGCCTTGGATGTCCAGCCTTAGCTGTGTCATCCTCTTTGGAGGGTAAAAATGATTCAGGAATTTGTCTGATAACTGTTTCCATGTCTTTATTCTTGCTGTTGGTTGGTTATTCAACCACCTTTTAGCTTGATCTTTTACAGCAAATGGAAACAGTAATAGTCTATAGACATCCTGATCCACCTCTTTATCATGTACTGTGTCAGCAATTTGTAAGAACTGTGCCAGAAACTCAGTAGGTTCTTCTTGTGGAAGACCGGAATACTGGCAATTTTGCTGCACTATGATAATGAGTTGAGGGTTTAGCTCAAAGCTGCTTGCTTTGATGGGAGGTGTACAGATGCTACTCCCATATGCAGGTGTAATGGGGTTGGCATATGACCCCAGAGTCCTTCTGGACTGATCGATCCCACTTAGGTCCATAATGGATAAAGGGAAATGATATGGATTGCAAATAGATAAATTTTGTTTTTTTTTTTTTTGAATTAACCGAAAAAAATAAAATAAAATAAAACAAAAATAAAATAAAATAAAAATTCGAAAATTAAAAGAAAATAAGATCAAAGCAAATTGAAAACTGAATCAATTAGTTAATTAAAAAAAATTTTGAGATTAGCAATTAGAAAGATATGATTGAAAAATTTTTATGAAAAAGATTTGATTTTTGAAAAGAGGAAAGAGAAAAACAACAAAATGACACCAAACTTAAAATTTTTAGAAAATTAAACACAATTTTTCGAAAATTTTTAAAGGAAAAACACAAAGAGGACACCAAACTTAGAACTTTTACGGATCAAAAAGGGACTGAGGGCATGCAAAATCAAAAATTAAAAGAAAAACAAAAGCATGCAATTGACACCAAACTTAAAATATGAAACTAGACTCAACTAAAAGACTCTAAACCAATAAAAACAAAACAGTCCTAATCTAAGCAACAAGATAAGCCGTCAGTTGTCCAAACTCGAACAATCCCCGGCAACGGCGCCAAAAACTTGGTGCACGAAATTGCAATCACACTTTTGCAACCTCGCACAACTAACCAGCAAGTGCACTGGGTCGTCCAAGTAATACTTTACGTGAGTAAGGGTCGATCCCACGGAGATTGTCGGCTTGAAGCAAGCTATGGTTATCTTGTAAATCTTAGTCAGGATATCAGAAATTATCAGGATTGATTGTGAAAAGCAACAGAACATGAAATAAGTACTTGTTATGCAGTAATGGAGAATAGGTTGAGGTTTTGGAGATGCTCCATCTTCTGAATCTCTGCTTTCCTACTGTCTTCTTCATCAAACACGCAAGGCTCCTTCCATGGCAAGCTGTATGTAGGGTTTCACCGTTGTCAATGGCTACCTCCCATCCTCTCAGTGGAAATGTTCAACGCACCCTGTCACGGCACGGCTATCCATCTGTCGGTTCTCAATCAGGCCGGAATAGAATCCAATGATTCTTTTGCGTCTGTCACTAACGCCCCGCCCTCAGGAGTTTGAAGTTCGTCACAGTCATTCAATCATTGAATCCTACTCAGAATACCACAGACAAGGTTTAGACCTTCCGGATTCTCTTGAATGCCGCCATCAGTTCTAGCTTATACCACGAAGATTCTGGTTAAGGAATCCAAGAGATATCTACTCAATCTAAGGAAGAACGGAGGTGGTTGTCAGGCACACGTTCATAGTTGAGAATATGATGAGTGTCACGGATCATCATATTCGTCCGGGTTAAGAACAAGTGATATCTTAGAATGGAAGTAAGCATGATTGAATAAGAAACAGTAGTAATTGCATTAATCCATCAAGACACAGCAGAGCTCCTCACCCCCAACCATGGGGTTTAGAGACTCATGCCGTGGAAGGTACACAAAGAAACGTGTAAAGTGTCATGAGGTAGAGATACAATGTCAAAAGATCCTATTAATAGTAAACTAGTAACCTAAGGTTTACAGAAATGAGTAAATGACAGAAAAATCCACTTTCGGGCCCACTTGATGTGTGCTTGGGCTGAGCATTGAAGCTTTCATGTGTAGAGACCTTTTCTGGAGTTAAACGCCAGCTTTTATGCCAGTTTGGGCGTTTAACTCCAAGTTTTATGCCAGTTCCAGCGTTAAACGCTGGAAATTCTGAGGCTGATTTGCCACGCCGGTTTGGGCCATCAAATCTCGGGCAAAGTATGGACTATTATACATTGCTGGAAAGCCCAGGATGTCTACTTTCCAATGCCGTTGAGAGCGTGCCAATTGGGCTTCTGTAGCTCCAGAAAATCCACTTCGAGTGCAGGGAGGTCAGAATCCAATAGCATCTGCAGTCCTTTTCAGTCTCTGAATCAGATTTTTGCTCAGGACCCTCAATTTCAGCCAGAAAATACCTGAAATCACAGAAAAACACACCAACTCATAGTTAAGTCCATAAAAGTGAATTTTAACTAAAAACTAATAAAAATATACTAAAAACTAACTAGATCATACTAAAAACATACTAAAAATAATGCTCAAAAGCGTATAAATTATCCGCTCATCAAACGCCAGCCAGATGCTCCTTACTGGCGTTGAACGCCAGCCTGTGCTTCCTCCAGGGTGTGATTTTTCTTCTGCTGTTTTTGATTCTGTTTTTAATTTTTATATTTTTTTCGTGACTCCTCATGATCATGTACCTAATAAAACACAAAATAACAATAAAATAAAATAAAAATTAGATAAATAAAATTGGGTTGCCTCCCAACAAGCGCTTCTTTAATGTCAATAGCTTGACAGTGGCTCTCATGGAGCCACAAGGTGATCAGGTCAATGTTGTATAGTCCCAAAACCAAACTTAGAGTTTGGATATGGGGTCTTAACACCAAACTTAGAGTTTGGTTGTGGCCTCCCCACACCAAACTTATAGTTTGACTGTGGGGGCTCTTCTTGACTCTGAACTGAGAGAAGCTCTTCATGCTTGCTCTCTTTTGTCATAGAGGGATGGCCCTATGCCTTAAACACAAGGTAGTCCCCATTCAATTGAAGGACTAATTCACCTCTGTTGACATCTATAACAGCTCCTGCTGTGGCTAGGAAAGGTCTTCCAAGCATGATGCATTCATCCTCTTCCTTCCTAGTGTCTAAGATTATGAAATCAGCAGGGATGTAAAGGCCTTTAACCATTACTAACACGTCCTCTACTATTCCATAAGCTTGTCTCAATGACTTGTCTGCCAATTGTAATGAGAACAAGGCAGGTTGTACCTCAATGATCTCCAGCTTCTCCATTATAGAGAGTGGCATAAGATTTAACCCTGACCCCAGATCACATAGAGCTTTTTCAAAGGTCATGGTGCCTATGGTACAAGGTATTAAGAACTTGCCAGGATCTTGTCTCTTTTGAGGTAAAATTTTCTAAATCCAGGTGTCTAGTTCACCAATGAGCAAGGGAGGTTCACTTTCCCAAGTCTCATTGCCAAACAACTTGGCATTCAGCTTCATGATAGCTCCTAAATATTGAGCAACTTGCTCTCCAATCACATCTTCATCATCTTCAGAGGAGGAATAGTCTTCAGAGCTCATGAATGGCAGAAGGAGATTTAATGGAATCTCTATGGTCTCTATATGAGCCACAGATTCCCTTGGATCCTTAATAGGAAACTCCTTCTTACTAGAGGGACGTCCCTGGAGGTCTTCCTCACTAGGATTTTCGTCCTCCTCCTCCCTTGTGCATTCGGCCATATTGATTATATCAATGGCCTTGCACTCTCCTTTTGAATTCTCTTCTGTATTACTTGGGAGAATACTGGGAGGAGTTTCAATGACTTTCTTACTCAGCTGGCCCACTTGTGCCTCCAGATTTCTGATGGAGGATCTTGTTTCACTCATGAAACTGAAAGTGGCCTTTGACAGATCAGAGACTAGATTGGCTAAATTAGAAGTGTTTTGTTCAGAATTCTTTGTCTGTTGCTGAGAAGATGATGGGAAAGGCTTGCTATTGCTCAGCCTGTTGCGTCCAACATTGTTAAAGCCTTGTTGAGGCTTTTGTTGATCCTTCCATGAGAAATTTGGATGATTTCTCCATGATGAGTTATAGGTGTTTCCATAAGGTTCACCCATGTAATTAACCTCTGCCATGGCAGGGTTCTCAGGATCATAAGCTTCTTCAGAAGCTACCTCTTTAGTACTGTTGGATGCATGTTGCCATCCATTCAGATTTTGAGAGATCATGTTGACCTGTTGAGTCAACACTTTGTTCTGAGCCAATATGGCATTCAGAGCATCAATTTCAAGAACTCCTTTCTTCTGAGGTATCCCATTATTCACGGAATTCCTCTCAGAAGTGTACATAAATTGGTTGTTTGCAACCATATTAATGAGTTCTTGAGCCTCTTCAGGCGTTTTCTTTAGGTGAACAGATCCACCTGCAGAATGGTCCAATGACATTTTCGAAAATTCAGAGAGACCATAATAGAATATATCTAAAATGGTCCATTCTGAAAACATGTCAGATGGACATCTTTTGGTCAGCTGCTTGTATCTTTCCCAAGCTTCATAGAGGGATTCACCATCTTTTTGTTTGAAGGTTTGAACATCCACTCTCAGCTTGCTCAGCTTTTGAGGAGGAAAGAATTTATCCAAGAAGGCTGTGACCAGTTTATCCCAGGAGTCCAGGCTATCCTTAGGTTGTGAATCCAACCATATTCTAGCTCTGTCTCTTACAGCAAAAGGGAAAAGCATGAGTCTGTAGACTTCAGGATCAACTCTATTCGTCTTTACAGTCTCACAGATCTGCAAGAACTCAGTTAAAAACTGATAAGGATCTTCAGATGGAAGTCCATAAAACTTGCAGTTTTGTTGCATTAAAGCAACTAGTTGAGGCTTAAGCTCAAAATTATTGGCTCCAATTGCAGGAATGGAGATGCTTCTTCCATCAAATTTGGACGATGGCTTTGTGAAGTCACCAAGCATTCTCCTTGCATTATTATTATTTTTGGCTGCCATCTCCTTCTCTTGTTCGAAAATTTCTGAAAGGTTGTTTCTGGATTGTTGTAATTTAGTTTCTCTTAGTTTCCTTTTCAGAGTCCTTTCAGGTTCAGGATCAATTTCAACAAGAGTGCCTTTTTCCCTGTTTCTACTCATATGAAAGAGAAGAAAATAAGAAAAGAAGAGGAATCCTCTATGTCACAGTATAGAGATTCCCTTGTGTTAGTAGAAAAAGAAAAAGGGAGGAAGAGTGAAGAAGAATGGTTCGGATATTTAGATGGAGAGAGGTGAAGAGAAGTGTTAGTAATTAAATAATTAAATAGAATAAGAAAAGAGGGGGAGAATTTCGAAAATAATTTTGAAAAAGGGATTAGTATTTTTGAAAATTAAATATAAGATATAGTTAAAATTAAAATTTAAAACAATTAAAAAGAATTTTTGAAAAAGAGAGGTATTTTCGAAAATTGAAGAGGGAGAAGTAGTTAGTTGGTTTTGAAAAAGATAAGAAACAAACAAAAAGTTAGTTAGTTGATTGAAAAAGATTTGAAATTTTAATTTTAAAAAGATAAGAAGATAAGAAGATAGAAAAGATATTTTAAAATCAAATTTTTGAAAAAGATAAAATTTTGAAAAAAAAGATAAGATAAAAAGATAAGATAAAAAGGTAATATTTTTAAGAAAAAGATATTTTGAAAAAGATTTAATTTTTTTTAAAATGACTTAACTAACAAGAAACTACAAGATTCTAGAATTTAAAGATTGAACCTTTCTTAACAAGAAAGTAACAAACTTCAAATTTTTGAACCAATCACATTAATTGTTAACTTATTTCGAAAATATGATATAAAGATAACAAAAAGATTTTGAAAATATTTTGGAAAAGATTTTTGAAATTTTCGAAAAAAAGGAAAAATTGGAAAAGATATGATTTTTGAAAAAGATTTTGAAAAGATAAGATTTTTAAATTTTTGAAAATTTGACTTGACTTGTAAGAAACAACTAATTTTAAAAATTTTTTACCAAGTCAACCCAAAATTTTGAAAATTTGGAGGGAAATAAGGAAAAGATATTTTTTTTATTTTTGAATTTTTAATTATGAGAGAGAAAAACAACAAAAATACTCAATGCATTAAATTTTTAGATCAAAACAATGAATGCATGCAAGAATGCTATGAATGTCAAGATGAACACCAAGAACACTTTGAAGATCATGATGAACATCAAGAACATAATTTTGAAAAATTTTTGATGCAAAGAAAACATGCAAGACACCAAACTTAGGAATCTTTAATCCATGGACTCTAACAAACAAAAAATGCATATGAAAAACAACAAACAACACAAAACAAGAAAACATCAAGATCAAACAAGAGGACTTATCAAGAACAACTTGAAGATCATGAAGAACATTATGAATGCATGGAATTTTCGAAAAATGCAAGAAAAATTTTTAAAAGCATGCAATTGACACCAAACTTAAAAATTGACTCAAGACTCAAACAAGAAACACAAAATAGTTTTGATTTTTATGATTTTCTAAATTTTTTTGGATTTTTATTATTTTTTTCGAAAACAAAGTTAGGAAAAATGAAAAAGGAAAGAAAAATTTTGAAAAAGATTTTTGAAAAGAAAATTACCTAATCTGAGCAACAAGATGAACCGTCAGTTGTCCATACTCGAACAATCCCCGGCAACGGCGCCAAAAACTTGGTCGACGAAATTGTGATCACATCAATGTAGTATTCTTTGTTATTGTATGGAATCATTATTATGGCTCTTGGCTATGTGTGGACACAACTCCGTTCAACTAACCAGCAAGTGTACTGGGTCGTCCAAGTAATACCTTACGTGAGTAAGGGTCGATCCCACAGATATTGTTGGCATGAAGCAAGCTATGGTCACCTTGTAAATCTCAGTTAGGCAGATTAAATGGTTATGGGTTTCGAAAATTAATAATAAATAGAAAATAAAAAGGGATAGAAATACTTATGTAAATCAATAGTGGAAACTTCAGATAGGCGTGTGAAGATGCTGGAATCCTTTCGAATCTCTACTTTCTTATTGCTTTCATCCAATCCTTCTTACTCCTTTCCATGGCAAGCTGTATGTAGGGCATCACCATCATCAATTGCTACTTTTAATCCTCTCGGGAAAATGGTCCTATGCGCTGTCACTGCACGGCTAATCGTCTGGAGGCATCACCCTTGTTGATGGCTACATCCCATCCTCTCAGTGAAAATGGTCCAAATGCTCTGTCACAGCACGGCTAATCATCTGTCGGTTCTCAATCAGGTTGGAGTAGAATCCATTGATTCTTTTGTGTTTGTCATCACGCCCAGCCTTCAGGAGTTTGAAGCTCATCACAGTCATTCAATACCGGAATCCTACTCGGAATACCACAGACAAGGTTAGACTTTCCGGATCCCCATGAATGCCGCCATCTATCTAGCTTATACCACGAAATTTTTGTTGGGGAATCTAAGAGATATGCGCCCAGCCTAAAGTAGAACGGAAGTGGTTGTCAGTCACGCGCGTTCATAAGTGAGAATGATGATGAGTGTCACGGATCATCACATTCATCAAAGTGTTGTGCAACGTATATCTTGGAATAAGAATAAAAGAGAATTGAATAGAAAGTAATAATAATTCTATTGAAACTTGAGTTACAGCAGAGCTCCACACCCTTAATCTATGGTGTGCAGAAACTCCACCGTTGAAAATACATAAGTGAAAGGTTCAGGCATGGCCGAATGGCTAGCCCCCCTGATCTGAGAACTATGCACCCCAAGATGTTCCTTAGATCTAAAGTGCTCAAAAGATGTCTAATACAATAGTAAATTATCCTATTTATACTAGACTAGCTACTAGGGTTTACATGAGTAAGTAATTGATGCATAAATCTACTTCCGGGGCCCACTTGGTGCATGCTTGGGCTGAGCTTGATCTATCCACGAGTTGAAGCTTTTCTTGGAGTTGAACTCCAAGTTATAACATGTTTTGGGCTTTCAACTCCGGATCATGACGTGTTTCTGGCGTTTAACTCCAGACAGCAGCATGTACTTGGCGTTCAACGCCAAGTTACATCGTCAATTTCCGAATAAAGTATAGACTATTATATATTGCTGGAAAGCTCTGGATGTCTACTTTCCAAAGCCGTTAAGAGCGCGCCATTTGGAGTTCTGTAGCTCCAAAAAACGCATTTCGAGTGCAGGGAGGTCAGAATCCAACAGCATCAGCAGTCCTTTTGTCAGCCTAACTCAGATTTTTGCTCAGCTCCCTCAATTTCAGCCAGAAATTACCTGAAATTACAGAAAGACACACAAACTCATAGTAAAGTCCAGAAATGTGAATTTAACATAAAAACTAATGAAAACATCCCTAAAAGTAGCTTGAACTTACTAAAAACTACCTAAAAATAATGCCAAAAAGCGTATAAATTATCCGCTCATCACCTGGACCATCATTTATGTATTTTCAACGGTGGAGTTTCTACACACCATAGATTAAGGGTGTGGAGCTCTGCTGTACCTCGAGTTTTAATGCAATTACTACTATTTTCTATTCAATTCAGCTTATTCTTGTTCTAAGATATTCGTTGCACTTCAACATGATGAATGTGATGATCCGTGACACTCATCATCATTCTCACCTATGAACGCGTGACTGACAACCACTTTCATTCTACCTTAGAAAGAGCAAGTATCTCTTGGATTCCTTGATCAGAATCTTCGTGGTATAAGCTAGAACCCTTTGGCGGCCACTCTTGAGAATCCGGAAAGTCTAAACCTTGTCTGTGGTATTCCGAGTAGGATTCAGGGATTGAATGACTGTGACGAGCTTCAAACTCGCGATTGTTGGGCGTGGTGACAGACACAAAAGAATCAATGGATTCTATTTCGACATGATCGAGAACCGACAGATGATTAGCCGTGCTGTGACAGAGCATTTGGACCATTTTCACTGAGAGGATGGGATGTAGCCATTGACAACGGTGATGCCCTACATACAGCTTGCCATGGAAAGGAGTAAAAAGGAATGAAGGAAGGCAGTAGGAAAGCAGAGATTCAGAAGGAACACAGCATCTTCATACACTTATCTGAAATTTCCACCAATGATTTACATCAGTATCTCTATCTTTATTTTATGCTTTATTTATTATTATTTTCAAAAACCATTTATAACCATTATAATTTGCCTAACTGAGATTTACAAGATGACCATAGCTTGCTTCATACCAACAATCTCCGTGGGATCGACCCTTACTCACGTAAGGTTTATTACTTGGACAACCCAGTGCACTTACTGGTTAGTTGTGCGAAGTTGTGAGGAATGTGAGTGAACCATAGTAGTGTGCACCAAGTTTTTGGAGCCATTACTAAAAATTGTTCGAGTAATGAAAAGAGTATATCACAATTTTGCGCTATCAAGTTTTTGGCGCCGTTGCCAGGGATTGTTCGAGTTTGGACAACTGACGGTTCATCTTGTTGTTCAGATTAGGTAATTTTCTTTTCAAAAAGTTTTCAAAAATCTTTCAAAAATTTTTTTCTTTGTTTTCTTTTTTCCAAAAAAGTAATTTTCGAAAAACCAAAAAAATTCATAAAATCATAAAAATCAAAAATATTTTTGTGTTTCTTGTTTGAGTCTAGTGTCAATTTTTAAGTTTGGTGTCAATTGCATGTTTTAAAAATTTATGCATTTTTTTCGAAAACTCATGCATGATGTTCTTCATGATCTTCAAGTTGTTCTTGGTAAGTTTTCTTGTTTGATCTTTATATTTTCTTGTTTTGTGTTTTTTGTTGTTTTTCATATGCATTTTTGCATTCATAGTGTCTAAGCATGAAAAATTGCTAAGTTTGGTGTCTTGCATATTTTTCTTTTCTTGAAAATTTTTCAAAAATGAATCTTGATGTTCATCTTGATCTTCAAAGTGTTCTTGGTGTTCATCTTGACATTCATAGTGTTCTTGCATGCATTAAGTATTTTGATCCAAAATTTTAATGTTTTGGGTCATATTTGTGTTTTTCTCTCTCCTCATTAAAAATTCAAAAATAAAAAAAATATCTTTTCCTTATTTTGCTCATAATTTTCGAAAATTTGAGTTGACTTAGTCAAAAAAATTTTAAAACTTAGCTATTTCTTATAAGTCAAGTCAAATTTTCAATTTTAAAAATCTTATCTTTTCAAAATCTTTTTCAAAATCAAATCTTTTCTTTTTCCTTGTGTTATTTTCAAAAAATTTTAAAATTTATTTTCAAAATATTTTTCTTATCTTTATTTCATGATTTTCAAAAAAATTACTAACAATTAATGTGATTAATTCAAAAATTTGAATTTTGTTACTTGTTAAGAAAGGTTCAATCTTTAAATTCTAGAATCATATCTTTTAGTTTCTTGTTAGTCAAGTCATCAAATTTTAAAAATCAAATCTTTTTCAAAATAAATTTCAATTATATCTTTTCAATCATATTTTTTTTCAAAATCAATTTCAAAAATCTTTTCTAACCTTTTATCTTTTCAAAATTGATTTTCAATTCTTTTTCAACTAACTAATTGACTTTTTGTTTTACTATTTCTTATCTTTTTCAAACCACCTAACTACTTCCCTCTCTCTAATTTTCAAAAATTACCTCCCTCTTTTTCACAATTCTTTTTTTATTAACTAATTGTTTCAAATTTTAATTTTGATTTAATTTCTTCTTTTAATTTTCGAAAATCACTAACCATTTTTCAAAAAAAAATATTTTTGAAAGTTCTCTCCCTCTCATCTCTTTCTATTTATTTTATTTAAGTACTAACACTCTTCTCTTCATCTTAAAACTCGAACCCTCTCTTCCTCTCTGAGTTCAAATTTTCCTCTTTTCCTTCTTCTATTCTTTTCTTCTTCTACTAACATAAAAGAATCTCTCTACTGTGGTAAAGAGGATCCCTATTATTATTTTCTGTTCCCTTCTTTTTTATATGAGCAAGAGCAAGGACAAGAATATTATTGTTGAAGCAGATCCTGAACCTGAAAGGACTCTGAAGAGGAAACTAAGAGAAGCTAAAGTACAACAATCCAGAGACAACCTTACAGAAATTTTCGAAAAGGAAGAGGAGATGGAAGCCAAAAATAATAATGCAAGGAGGATGCTTGGTGATTATACGACACCTACTTCCAAGTTTAATGGAAGAAGCATCTCAATCCCTGCCATTGGAGCAAACAATTTTAAGCTGAAACCTCAACTAGTTGCTCCAATGCAACAGAACTGCAAGTTTCATGTACTTCCATCAGAAGATCCCTATCAGTTTTTAACTGAGTTCTTGCAGATCTGTGAGACTGTTAAGACTAATGGAGAAGATCTTGAAGTCTACAGGCTCATGCTTTTCCCTTTTGCTGTAAGAGACAGAGCTAGAACATAATTGGACTCACAACCTAAAGATAGCCTGGACTCTTTGGATAAGCTGGTCATGGCCTTCTTGGCTAAGTTCTTTCCTCCTCAAAAGCTGAGCAAGCTTAGAGTGGATGTTTAGACCTTCAAACAAAAAGATGGTGAATCCCTCTATGAAGCTTGGGAAAGATACAAACAGATGACCAAAAGGTGCCCTTCTGACATGCTTTAAGAGTGGACCATTTTTGATATATTCTATTATGGTCTATCTGAGTTCTCTAAGATGTCACTGGACCATTCTGCAGGTGGATCCATTCACCAAAAGAAAACGCCTACAGAAGCTCAAGAACTCATTGACATGGTTGCAAATAACCAATTCATGTACACTTCTGAGAGGAATTCTGTGAGTAATGGGACGCCTCAGAGGAAGAGAGTTCTTGAAATTGATGCTCTGAATGCCATATTGGCTCAGAACAAAATGTTGACCCAGCAAGTCAACATGATTTCTCAAAGTCTGAATGGATGGCAAAATTCATCCAACAGTACTAAAGAGGCATCTTCTGAAGAAGAAGCTTATGATCCTAAGAACCCTGCAATGGCAGAGGTGAATTACATGGGTGAACCCTATGGGAACACCTATAACTCCTCATGGAGAAATCATCCAAATTTCTCATGAAAGGATCAACAAAAGCCCCAACAAGGCTTTAATAATGGTGGAAGAAACAGGCTCAGCAATAACAAGCCTTTTCCATCATCTTCTCAGCAACAGACAGAGCATTCTGAGCAGAGCTCTTCTAGCTTAGTAAACATAGTCTCTGATCTGTCTAAGACCACTTTAAGTTTCATGAGTGAAACAAGGTCATCCATCAGAAATTTGGAGGCACAAGTGGGCCAGTTGAGTAAGAAAATCACTAAAACTCCTCCTAGTACTCTCCCAAGCAATACTGAAGAGAATCCAAAAAGAGAGTGCAAGGCCATTGGCATAATCAAAATGGCCGAACCTAGAGAGGAAGGGGGGATGTGAATCCCAATGAGGAAGACCTCATGGGACGTCCCCCAGACAAGAAGGAGTTCCCTATTGAGGAACTAAAGGAATCTGAGGCTCATATAGAGACCATAGAGATTCCATTAAACCTCCTTCTGTCATTCATGAGCTCTGAAAACTATTCTTCCTCTGAAGAGGATGAAGATGTAACTGGAGAGCAAGTTGCTCAATATCTAGGGGCTATCATGAAGCTGAATGCCAAGTTGTTTGGTAATGAGACTTGGGAGATGCACCTCCCTTGCTCATTAGTGAACTAGATACATGGGTTCAACAAACTCTACCTCAAAAGAAACAATATCCTGGTAAATTCTTAATACCCTGTACCATGGGCACCATGACCTTTGAGAAGGATCTTTGTAACCTAGGGTTAGGTATAAATCTTATGCCACTCTCTGTAATGGAGAAACTGGGGATCTTTGAGGTACAGGCTGCCACATTCTCATTACAGATGGCAGACAAGCCAATAAGACAAGCTTATGGATTGGTAGAGGACGTGTTAGTAAAGGTTAAAGGCCTTTACATCCCTGCTGATTTCATAATCCTAGACACTAGGAAGGAAGAGGATGAATGCATCATCCTTGGAAGACCCTTCCTAACCACAGCAGGAGCTGTGATTGATGTTAACAGAGGAGAAGTAGTCCTTCAATTGAATGGGGACTACCTTGTGTTTAAGGCCCAAGGGTATCCCTCTATAAACATGAAAAAGAGGCACGATAAGCTTCTCTCAATACAGAGTCAAACAAAGCCCCCACAAATAAACTCTAAGTTTGGTGTTGGGAGGCCACAACCAAACTCTAAGTTTGGTGTTGAACCCCTACATTCAAACTCTAAGTTTGGTGTTGGGAGGTTGATAAACCACTATTTTATGGTTTATATTGAGTTTAATTGTGTGGTTTTATCATGATCCTTACCCACTTATTCATTAATTTAGCATGCATTTATATTTCCTTCCTGAAATTATTACATGGTTGAAAACTGCTTCCTAGAGACTTTTTAATTATGCATTTTAGTTCTCCTTTATCCCATTCAATGCCATTATCTGTGTTAAGTGTTTCAGGCTCTATAGGGCATGGATGAGTTGGAGATTGGAAAGGAAGCTAGCAAAAATGGAAGGAAAACAAGAAATTGAGGAGATAACCAGCGAGAAGTGACGCGGCCGCATGGCTCACACGTTCGCGCGAAAGAAGAGAAATCGCAGTGACGCGGCCGCATGGCTCACGCAACCGCGCGGAATGGAAAAGCACAAGTGACGCGGAGGTGTGGATGACGCGAATGCGTGGCAAGGAAAAACGCGAATGACGCGTCCGCATGGATGACGCGATCGCGTGACGTGCGCGATCTGCATAATCTGCAGATTCCGCTTGGGGCGATTTTGGGCCCTGTTTTGACCTAGTTCTCGGCCCAGAACAGCAGACTAGAGCCAGAGAACATGCAGAAACCAGTGACAACAATTCATTCTACACAGTTTTAGTTTTAGATCTAGTTTTTACTCCTCCTCTAGGTTTTTCTCTCTACATATTGATAGTTTTTAGGATTTTATTTTTCTATCACTTTTTGCATTGGGATATTGAGAAGAGTTATTACCTCATCAAGATTTCGTCATTCTAGTTTGTTTTCTTTACTTGGCTTTACTCTTCTATGTCTTTTGCTTTGTTAATTTTACCATTGGAATATTATTAGGATTTATTTAATACAAGGATTACTTTTATTTTTATTTGATTATTTTGATTTTATTTACAATGTCTTTCTTTTCATTGGAATATTATTAGGATTTTATTTAATACAATTTTTCTTTTCATTCTATCACTATGAACTGTACGTTTCTTTCGTTAAATGACGCGTTCGCTTCCTGATCCAAGCTTGCCAGCATTTGACCCTGAAATTGAAAGAACTCTTTCACATATAAGGCGAGCTAGGCGTAGGCGACTCCTCTTTGAGGACGAACCTGAACCATCATCTAAGGAAGAAACAAACCCCTTTCTACTGATCCAGTTCATTTACGTGCAGGTGACATGGCAGCGCCCAGAAGAGTCACTATCCAGGAGGAAGGAGTCCCTGATTTTACGCTCCAACCATTCCAGGCACACCACCCAGCAATAGCTGTAGATTTTGAAATAAAGTCTTCACTACTCAACTTGATGCCCAAATTTCATGGCTTACCTGCTCAAGAGCCTATCAAGCATCTTAGGGATTTCCAGACCGCTTGTTCTACTGTTAAGCGTGATGGCGCTGATGAAATCTCTATTCTATTGAAAGCCTTCCTATTTTCTCTGGAGGGAAAGGCGAGAGAGTGGTACTACACTCAACCCAAAGAAACTGTTTCCAACTGGGATACACTTAGGAGAGAATTTCTGGGTAAATTCTTTCCAGCTGAAGTTACCGATAAGCTGAGGAAGGACATGTCTATGATCGTTCAGGATGAATCTGAGACCTCTATGAATACTTGGAACGCTTCAATACACTTCGAGATGCATGTCCCCATGATATGATTGACAAAATAGTTTTGCTCGGGTACTTTACACAGGGTTTGAGATCTCAAGATAGGACCACACTGGAAGGTGCTTGCAATGGTTCTATGAAAAAGTACAAGACTACGGACGAAGCATGGAAATTGATCAGAGACTTAGCTGACTCTACTAGGAATCATAGGCAGAGACAAAGTCAGTCAAGAGCTGTTGCAGAGGTATCCACTAATACAGAGACTACTACTATAGCCCAGAGTCTATGTGAAATGACTAACTTGCTGAAGCAGGTGCAACTGAATCAACAACAACGTCAGCAAGTTCAGCCTTCCCCACCACAGCACAGCCAGCAGTTAGTTCCACAAAGAGTGTGTGGAATTTGTGCAGATTACAGTCACTATACCGATGAGTGTCCGCAACTCTAACCAGAAGACAACACTGTAGCAGCCACTCACAACTTTCATGACCGCCCCAATCAAGGGTACAATTAAGGTGGCAACTATAACCAAGGATGGCAGGATAACTGGTAGCGCGAAATTGTGAACAATACTTTTCACAACTCTCATAATCCCTGGTCATGAACTCCAAAAACTTGGTGGTTCAATTCCATGGCATTACACAACTTCGCACAACTAACCAGCAAGTGCACTGGGTCGTCCAAGTAATACCTTACGTGAGTAAGGGTCGATCCCACGGAGATTGTTAGCATTGAAGCAAGCTATGGTCATCTTGTAAATCTTAGTCAGGCAAACTCAAATGTATATGATGATGAACGAAAATAACATAAAGATAAAGATAGAGATACTTATGTATATCATTGGTGTAAGAGCTTCAGACAAGTGTATGAAGATGCCTTCCCTTCCGTCTCTCTGCTTTCCTACTGCCTTCATCCAATCCTTCTTACTCCTTTCCATGGCAAGCTCGTGTAGGGTTTCACTGTTGTCAGCAGCTACCTCCCATCCTCTCAGTGAAAGCGATTGCATATGTCCTGTCACGGCATAGCGGAATTCAGCTGTCGGTTCTCGGTCAGGCCGGAATAATATCCATTGATACTTTTGCGTCTGTCACTAACGCCCTAGCCTACTAGGAGTTTGAAGCACGTCACAGTCATTCAGTCATTGAATCCTACTCAGAATACCACAGACAAGGTTAGACCTTCCGGATTCTCTTGAATGCTGCCATCAGGTCCTGCCTATACCACGAAGATTCCGATTAAAGAATCCAAGAGATATTCACTAAGCCTCATATGCTTGTAGAACAAGAGTGGTTGTCAGTCACCTTGTTCATGAGTGAGAATGGTGATGGGCGTCAATCATCACCTTCATCATGTTGAAGAACAAGTGATATCTTGGATAAAGAACAAGCGGAATTGAATGGAAGAACAATAGTAATTGCATTAATACTCGAGGTACAGCAGAGCTCCACACCTTAATCTATGGTGTGTAGAAACTCCACCGTTGAAAATACATAAGAACAAGGTCTAGGCATGGCCGAATGGCCAGCCTCCCAAAGGTCTAAGATAGCATAAAACGAAGATAGCTACCAAAGTCTCCCTAAATACAATAGTAAAAGGTCCTACTTATAGAAAACTAGTACATAGATGAGTAAATGTGCTTGGGCTGAGCAATGAAGATTTTTCGTGTAGAGACTCTCCTTGGAGTTAAACGCCAGCTTTAGTGCCAGTTTGGGCGTTTAACTCCCAATTAGGTGCCAGTTCCGGCGTTTAACGCTGGAATTTCTTGAGGTGACTTTGAACGCCGGTTTGGGCCATCAAATCTTGGGCAAAGTATGGACTCTTATATATTGCTGGAAATCCCAGGATGTCTACTTTCCAACGCCGTTGAGAGCGCGCCAATTGGGCTTCTGTAGCTCCAGAAAATCCACTTCGAGTGCAGGGAGGTCAGAATCCAACAGCATCTGCAGTCCTTTTGAGTCTCTGGATCAGATTTTTGCTCAGGTCCCTCAATTTCAGCCAGAAAATACCTGAAATCACAGAAAAACACACAAACTCATAGTAAAGTCCAGAAAAGTGAATTTTAACTAAAAACTAATAAAAATATACTAAAAACTAACTAGATCATACTAAAAATATACTAAAAACAATGCCAAAAAGCATACAAATTATCCGCTCATCACAACACCAAACTTAAATTGTTGCTTGTCTCCAAGCAACTGAAGATCAAATAAGATAAAAAGAAGAGAATATGCAATGAATTCCAAAAACATCTATGAAAATCAGTATTAATTAGATGAGCGGGGCTTTTATCTTTTTGCCTCTGAATAGTTTTGGCATCTCACTCTATCCCTTGTAATTCAGAATGATTGGCTTCTTTAGGAACTCAGAATCCAGATAGTGTTAATGATTCTCCTAGTAAAGTATGATGATTCTTGAACATAGCTATTTCTTGAGTCTTGGCCGTGGCCCAAAGCACTCTGTCTTCCAGTATTACCACCGGATACATACATGCCACAGACACATAATTGGGTGAACCTTTTCAGATTGTGACTCAGCTTTGCTAAAGTCCCCAATTAGAGGTGTCCAGGGTTCTTAAGCACACTCTTATTTGCCTTGGATCACAACTTTATTTCTCTTTTTTTTTTTTTCGTTTGCTTTTTCTCTTTTTTTTTCTTGCTTTTTCTTGCTTCAAGAATCATTTTTAATGATTTTTCAGATCCTCAGTAACATGTCTCCTTTTTCATCATTCTTTCAAGAGCCAACATTCATGAACCACAAGTTCAAAAGACATATGCACTGTTCAAGCATACATTCAGAGAACAAAAGTGTTGCCACCACATCAAAATAATTAAACTATTATAAAATTCATAATTCATGCAATTCTTTCCTTTATCAATTAAGCACGTTTTTATTCAAGAAAGGTGATGGATTCATAGGACATTCATAACTTTAAGGCATAGACACTAAGATACTAATGATCACAAGACACAAACATGGACAAACATAAAGCATAAAAATCGAAAAACAGAAGAATAAAGAACAAGGAAATCAAGGAACGGGTCCACCTTAGTGATGGCGGCTCTTTCTTGCTCTTGAAGATCCTATGGAGTGCTTGAGCTCCTCAATGTCTCTTCCTTGTCTTTGTTGCTCCTCCCTCATGATTCTTTGGTTTTCTTTAATTTCATGGAGGAGAATGGAGTGTTCTTGATGCTCCACCCTTAGTTGTCCCATGTTGGAACTCAACTCTCCTAGGGAGGTGTTTAGTTGCTCCCAATAATTTTGTGGAGGAAAGTGCATCCCTTGAGGAATCTCAGGGATCTCATGGTGAGAGGGGTCTCTTGTGTACTCCATCCTTTTCTTGGTGATGGGCTTGTCCTCATCAATGGGGGTATCTCCCTCTATGTCAACTCCAACTGAATAACAGAGGTGACAGATGAGATGAGGAAAGGCTAACCTTGCCAAAGTGGAGGTCTTGTCCGCCACCTTGTAGAGTTCTTGGGCTATAACCTCATGAACTTCTATTTCTTCTCCAATCATGATGCTATGGATCATGATAGCCCGGTCTATGGTAACTTCGGACCGGTTGCTAGTGGGAATGATTGAGCGTTGTATGAACTCTAACCATCCTCTAGCCACGGGCTTGAGGTCATGCCTTCTCAATTGAACCGGCTTTCCTCTTGAATCTTGCTTCCATTGTGCGCCCTCTTCACATATGGTTGTGAGGACTTGGTCCAACCTTTGATCAAAGTTGACCCTTCTAGTGTAAGGGTGCTCATCTCCTTGCATCATAGGCAAGTTGAACGCCACCCTCACACTCTTCGGACTAAAATCCAAGTATTTCCCCCGAACCATAGTGAGATAATTCTTTGGATTCGGGTTCACTTTGGTCATGGTTCTTGGTGATCCATGCATTGGCATAGAACTCTTGAACCATCAAGATTCCGACTTGTTGAATGGGGTTGGTAAGCACTTCCCAACCTCTTCTTCGGATCTCATGGCGGATCTCCGGATATTCACCCTTTTTGAGTGAAAAGGGGACTTCGGGGATCACCTTCTTCAAGGCCACAACTTCATAGAAGTGGACTTGATGCACCCTTGAGAGGAATCTATCCATCTCCCATGACTCGGAGGTGGAAGCCTTTGCCTTCCCTTTCCTCTTTCTAGAGGTTTCTCCGGCCTTGGATGCCATAAATGGTTATGGAAAAACGAAAAAGCAACGCTTTTACCACACCAAACTTAAAATGTTTGCTCGTCCTCGAGCAAAAGAAGAAAGAAGAGAGTAGAAGAAGAAGAAATGAGGAAGAGTGGGAAGGTGGTGTGTTCGGCCAAGAAGGGAAAGAAGGGGTGTTTAGGTTGTGTGAAAATGAAGGGTTGAAGAAGGGTATATATAGGAGAGAGGGGGGTAATGGTTCGGCCATGATGGGTGGGTTTGGGAGGGAAAGTGGTTTGAATTTGAAGGGTGAGGTTGGTGGGGATTTATGAAGGATGGATGTGAGTGGTGAAGAGAAAGATGGGATTTGATAGGTGAAGGGTTTTTGGGGAAGAGGTATTGAGGTGATTGGTGAATGGGGGAAGAAGAGTGAGAGTGATGGTGGGGTCCTGTGGGGTCCACAGATCCTGTGGTGTCAAGGAAAAGTCATCCCTGCACCAAATGTTGCTCAAAATCACGTTTTGAGGTATTTCTGGCGTTAAACGCCGGGCTGATGCCCATTCCTGGCGTTTAACGCCAGGTTGTTGCCCTTTACTGGCGTTTAACGCCAGTCTGGTGCCCCTTTCTGGCGTTAAACGCCCAGAATGGTGCCAGACTGGGCGTTAAACGCCCAACAGCTAGCATTACTGGCATTTGAACGCCAGCTTCTTCTCCTCCAGGGTGTGCTGTTTTTCTTCCTATTTTTCATTCTGTTTTTGCTTTTTTCATTGTTTTTATGACTTCTTATGATCATCAACCTACAAAAAAGATAAAATAACAAAAGAAAATAATTAGCTATAAAACATTGGGTTGCCTCCCAACAAGCGCTTCTTTACTGTCATTAGCTTGACGGAGGACTCTCATGGAGCCTCAGAAATACTCAGAACCGTGTTGGAACCTCCCAACACCAAACTTAGAGTTTGAATGTGGGGGTTCAACACTAAACTTAGAGTTTGGTTGTGGCCTCCCAACACCAAACTTAGAGTTTGACTGTGGGGGCTCTGCTTGGCTCTGTTTTGAGAGAAGCTCTTCATGCTTCCTCTCCATGATGATAGAGGGATGTCCTTGGGCCTTAAACACCAAGGATTCTTCATTCACTTGAATGATCGACTCTCCTCTATCAACATCAATCACAGCCTTTGCTGTGGCTAGGAAGGGTCTGCCAAGGATGATGGATTCATCCATGCACTTCCCAGTCTCTAGGACTATGAAATCAGTAGGGATGTAATGGTCTTCAATCTTCACCAAAACATTCTCTACAAGTCCATGAGCTTGTTTTCTTGAATTGTCTGCCATCTCTAATGAGATTCTTGCAGCTTGCACCTCAAAGATCCCTAATTTCTCCATTACAGAGAGGGGCATGAGGTTTACACTTGACCCTAAGTCACACAAGGCCTTCTTGAAGGTCATGGTGCCTATGGTACAAGGTATAGAAACTTCCCAGGATCTTGCCTCTTTAGAGGCAGTTTCTGCCTAGACAAGTCATCCAGTTCTTTGGTGAGCAAAGGTGGTTCTTCCTCCCAAGTCTCATTTCCAAATAACTTGTCATTTAGCTTCATGATTGCTCCAAGGTATTTAGCAACTTGCTCTTCAGTGACATACTCATCCTCTTCAGAGGAAGAATACTCATCAGAGCTCATGAAAGGCAGAAGTAAGTCCAATGGAATCTCTATGGTCTCATTTTGAGCCTCAGATTCCCATGGTTCCTCATTGAGGAACTCAGAGGAGATTGGTACACGCCCACTGAGGTCTTCCTCAGTGGCGTCCTCCTCCTCTCTTTCCTCTCCATATTCGGCCATGTTTATGGCTTTGCACTCTCCTTTTGGATTTTCTTCTGTATTACTTGGAAGAGTACTAGGAGGGAGTTCAGTAATTTTCTTGCTCAGCTGTCCCACTTGTCCTTCCAAATTTCTGATGGAGGACCTTGTTTCATTCATGAAACTTTGAGTGGTCTTTATTAGATCAGAGACCATTGTTGCTAAGTCAGAAGTACTCTGCTTAGAACTCTCTGTCTGTTGCTGAGAAGATGATGAAAAAGGCTTGCCATTGCTAAACCTGTTTCTTCCACCATTATTGTTATTGAAACCTTGTTGAGGTCTCTCTTGATTCTTCCATGAGAGATTTGGGTGATTTCTCCATGAAGAATTATAGGTGTTTCCATAGGGTTCTCCTAGGTAATTCACCTCTTCCATTGAAGGGTTCTCAGGATCATCAGCTTCTTCCTCAGATGAAGCATCCTTAGTACTGTTTGGTGCATTTTGCATTCCAGACAGACTTTGAGAAATCAAATTGACTTGTTGAGTCAATATCTTGTTCTGAGCCAATATGGCATTCAGAGTGTCAATCTCAAGAACTCCTTTCTTCTGACTAGTCCCATTGTTCACAGGATTCCTTTCAGAAGTGTACATGAATTGGTTATTTGCAACCATTTCAATCAATTCTTGAGCTTCTGCAGGCGTCTTCTTCAGATGAAGAGATCCTCCAGCAGAGCTATCCAAAGACATCTTGGATAGTTCAGAGAGACCATCATAGAAAATACCTATGATTCTCCATTCAGAAAGCATGTCTGAGGGACATCTTCTGATTAATTGTTTGTATCTTTCCCAAGCTTCATAGAGGGATTCTCCATCCTTCTGTCTGAAGGTTTGGACTTCCACTCTAAGCTTACTCCATCTTTGTGGTGGAAAGAACTTTGCCAAGAAGGCATTGACTAGCTTTTCCCAAGAGTCCAGGCTTTCTTTAGGTTGAGAATCCAACCATATTCTAGCTCTGTCTCTTACAGCAAAAGGGAATAGCATCAGTCTGTAGACCTCAGGGTTAACCCCATTAGTCTTGACTGTGTCACAGATTTGCAAGAATTCAGCTAAGAACTGATGAGGATCTTCCATTGGAAGTCCATGGAACTTGCAATTCTGTTGCATTAGAGAAACTAATTGAGGCTTAAGCTCAAAGTTGTTTGCTCCAATGGCAGGGATAGAGATGCTTCTCCCATAGAAATCAGGAGTAGGTGCAGTGAAGTCACCCAGCACCTTCCTTGCATTGTTGGCATTGTTGTTGTTTTCGGCTGCCATGTGTTCTTCTTCCTTAAAGAATTCGGTCAGGTCCTCTAAAGAGAGTTGTGCTTTAGCTTCTCTTAGCTTTCTCTTCAAGGTCCTTTCAAGTTCAGGATCAGCTTCAACAAGAATGCCTTTGTCTCTGCTCCTGCTCATATGAAAGAGGAGAGAAAAAGAAGATGTGGAATCCTCTATGTCACAGTATAGAGATTCCTTGAAGTGTCAGAGGAAAAGAGAAATAGTAAGAAGAAGGAGAAGAAAAATTCGAACTTTAATTAGATAAAGTTCGAATTGTGCATTTAGAAGGAGTGGTACTCCATAAATAGAAGGATGTGGGAAGGAGGGAAGAGAATTTTCGAAAATTCAATTAAAAGATTTTGAAAACATTTTGAAAATTTGATTGATAATTTTCGAAAATTAAAAGTGAAAAAGAAATCAAGTGATTTTTGAAAAAGATTTTGAAATTAGAAATTAAAAGATTTGATTGAAACTATTAAAAAAATGTGATTAAAAAGATTTGATTGAAAAGTCATGGTTTTAAAAAGATGTGATTGAGAAGATATGATTTGAAAACAATTTTAAAGGATATGATTTGAAAACAATTTGAAAAGATGTGATTTTAAAAAATAAATTGATGACTTGCCTAACAAGAAAAGATATGATTCAAACATAAAACCTTCCTTAATAGAAAAGGCAAAAAATGTTCAATCAAATCATTAATTGTTAGTAAGTATCTTTGAAAAAGGAAAGAAATTGATTTTGAAAACATTTGATTGAAAAGATATGATTTGAAAAAGATTTGGTTTTGAAAAACTTTGAAAACTTGAAAAAAGATTGATTTGAAAACAAAATCTTCCCCTAGCACCATCCTGGCGTTAAACGCCCAGAATGGTATACATTCTGGCGTTTAACGCCCAAAATGCTACCTTTTTGGGCGTTAAACGCCCAACCAGGTACCCTGGCTGGCGTTTAAATGCCAGTCTGCCTTCTTCACTGGGCATTTTTGAATGCTCAGCTTTTTCTGTATAATTCCTCTGCAGTATGTTCTGAATCTTCAATTCTTTGTATTATTGACTTGAAAAGACACAAATTAAAGATATTTTGGATTTTTAATAATCAAAATGCAACAAGAATCAAATAACAACATGCAAGACACCAAACTTAACAGTTTGTGTACTACTGACACTATATGAGACACATAAATACTCAAGCCAAAAGAATTCAAAGATCAAAACAAAGAAATATATGCATGGATTCGAAAAAATGTAACAAAAACATGCATTTGACACCAAACTTAAGATGAGACTCTAGACTCAAGCAAGAAACATCAAATATTTTTGGTTTTTTGAATTTGTAAATTTTTTTGTGTTTTTCGAAAATTAAGTGGAAAAAAGGTATCAAAATTCTTAATGAGAATTCCAGGAATCAGTGCAATGCTAGTCTAAGACTCCGGTCCAGGAATTAGACATGGCTTCACAGCCAGCCAAGCTTTCAAAGAAAGCTTCGGTCCAAAACACTAAACATGACCAAAGGTCAGCCAAGCCTTAGCGGATCACTGCTCCAAAAGCAAAATTGATGAAAATCAACAAGCTCTTGTGGTGATAAGTTGAAACCTCGGTCCAATCAGATTAGACATGGCTTCTCAGCCAGCCAGATTTCAACAAATCATCATGAAACTTTAGAATTCATCTTCAAGAATTTCGAAAAAAATAAATACCTAATCTAAGCAACAAGATGAACCGTCAGTTGTCCAAACTAGAACAATCCCAGGCATTGTTACCAAAAGCTTGCTCAAAACTTGAACAATCCCCGGCAACGGCGCCAAAAACTTGGTAGCGCGAAATTGTGAACAATACTTTTCACAACTCTCATAATCCCTGGTCATGAACTCCAAAAACTTGGTGGTTCAATTCCATGGCATTACACAACTTCGCACAACTAACCAGCAAGTGCACTGGGTCGTCCAAGTAATACCTTACGTGAGTAAGGGTCGATCCCACGGAGATTGTTAGCATTGAAGCAAGCTATGGTCATCTTGTAAATCTTAGTCAGGCAAACTCAAATGTATATGATGATGAACGAAAATAACATAAAGATAAAGATAGAGATACTTATATATATCATTGGTGTAAGAGCTTCAGACAAGTGTATGAAGATGCCTTCCCTTCCGTCTCTCTGCTTTCCTACTGCCTTCATCCAATCCTTCTTACTCCTTTCCATGGCAAGCTCGTGTAGGGTTTCACTGTTGTCAGCAGCTACCTCCCATCCTCTCAGTGAAAGCGATTGCATATGTCCTGTCACGGCATAGCGGAATTCAGCTGTCGGTTCTCGGTCAGGCCGGAATAATATCCATTGATACTTTTGCGTCTGTCACTAACGCCCTAGCCTGCTAGGAGTTTAAAGCACGTCACAGTCATTCAGTCATTGAATCCTACTCAGAATACCACAGACAAGGTTAGACCTTCCGGATTCTCTTGAATGCTGCCATCAGGTCCTGCCTATACCACG